>NC_091989.1:195913070-196043672 GCF_044704955.1 Pristiophorus japonicus
GGGGACTGCTCCGGGGTTTGGGGGGGGACTGCTCGGGGGGCGGGGGCGGAGGAGAGTGGAGGTCAGCGGAACTGTTTCCTGAATGATGGGCCCGCCCTGCGCCAGCTCCTGATGCCCGAACGCCTGATGTCGGGGGCATGTGGGGGCGACGGATATACTTTATCCGGCAGCCCGATGGCGCTCATTTCCAGCCACTGCGGCTCACGGAGCCGTGCCCGGAGTGTCAGAAAGTCACCTCGCCCCCCCCTCCCCGGCATGGCCAATCCAAAGCCCGAGGCCTAGAATTTCCCCCCTCACGCAGCGGAGGGGCGTAGCGGGAGGCCGGGGCCTGCGATGCCGGGCTGGCGCCAGCGGGAGTCCAGGGCCTGAGGCCTGCGGTCCGGGTGGGGCGGGTAATCGCCGGTGTTGCTGCGCCCCATTCCCGCCCCCGCCTCTTCCCCTTCCCTCTCTCGGTGTCCGGGTGCGCTCACTCACCTGCGGCGGGCGGGCTCGGGCCTGGGCCGGGCGGGCAGGCGGGCGGGGTAACCAGGGTAACGGCGATCAGCGCGCGGCCGGGCCCGGGACAGCAGCGAGCGCGAGCCGGGCAGCTCCGCCATTCCCCGCCGCTCATTGGCCGGCCCGAGTCAGCTGACCCGCCCCCTGGCTGCACACGCCGCGCGGCCGCTCGCCGACCCCGAGCCTTGCTCCGCTCGGCCGCCCGGTCCGCGGGCCCCCCCGAATCCCCGCGGCCCCGCTCACCCAGTCTCATTGCCGCCGCCTCAACTCCGAGGGACACTCAGATCCGCCGCCGGCAACTCGGCGCGGCCCGCAGGAAGCCGGCCGCCATTGCTCCGAGCCCATTGGCCACTAGCCATCAGCTGACCAACGACCTGCGAGCACATGGGGATGTGGGGGAGGGGCGGCAGAGGCTACTCACCTGAGACTGCAAAGGGTGGAATGGTGGTCAGTGTGTGGTGTAAAGGGTGGAATAGTGCTCAGTGTGTGGTGTAAAGGGGGGATAGTGCTCAGTGTGTGGTGTAAAGGCTGGAATAGTGGTCAGTGTGTGGTGTAAAGGCTGGAATAGTGCTCAGTGTGTGGTGTAAAGGGTGGAATAGTGCTCAGTGTGTGGTGTAAAGGCTGGAATAGTGCTCAGTGTGTGGTGTAAAGGCTGGAATAGTGCTCAGTGTGTGGTGCAAAGGGTGGAATAGTGCTCAGTGTGTGGTGTAAAGGCTGGAATAGTGCTCAGTGTGTGGTGCAAAGGGGGGGGATAGTGCTCAGTGTGTGGTGTAAAGGGGGGGATAGTGCTCAGTGTGTGGTGTAAAGGGTGGAATAGTGCTCAGTGTGTGGTGTAAAGGCTGGAATAGTGCTCAGTGTGTGGTGTAAAGGCTGGAATAGTGCTCAGTGTGTGGTGCAAAGGGGGGGGATAGTGCTCAGTGTGTGGTGTAAAGGGGGGGATAGTGCTCAGTGTGTGGTGTAAAGGGTGGAATAGTGCTCAGTGTGTGGTGTAAAGGGGGGATAGTGCTCAGTGTGTGGTGTAAAGAGTGGGATAGTGCTCCCTGCCTGGTGTAAAGGGGGGTTAGTGCTCTGTGTGTGGTGCAAAGGGGGGGGATAGTGCTCAGTGTGTGGTGTAAAGGGTGGGATAGTGCTCAGTGTGTGGTGTAAAGAGTGGGATAGTGCTCCCTGCCTGGTGTAAAGGGGGGTTAGTGCTCTGTGTGGTGTAAAGGGGGGATAGTGCTCAGTGTCTGGTGTAAAGGGTGGGATAGTGCTCCGTGTCTTGTGCAAGGGGGGATAGTGCTCAGTGTCTGGTGCAAGGTGGGGGGGGGGGATAGTGCTCAGTATCTGTTGCAAAGGAGGAGGGGGAAGAATTGTGTTCAGTGTCTGGTGTGGGGGAAGTGACAGGGTTCAGTGTCTGATGCAGGGGGTGGAATAGTGTTCAGTGCGGGGGGGGCGGTGCGCTCACTGGGTACAATCCTAAAGTAGGGGCATGAGCAGAGAGATCTGGGGGTATATGTGCACAAATTGATGAAGATGGTGGGCAGTTTGAGAAAACGTTTTTTTTTAAAAGCTTACGCGATACTGGGCTTCATAAATAGTGACACAGAATACAAAAGCAAGGAAATTATGATGAACCTATATAAAACACTGCTTCGACCTCAACTGGAGTATTGTGTCCAATTCTGGTCACCGCACTTTACGAAGGATGTGAAGGCCTTACAGAGAGTGCAGAAAGGATTTATGAGAATGATTCCAGTGATGAGGGACTTCAGTTATCTGGATAGTCTGGAGAAGCTGGAGTTGTTCTCCTTCGAGCAGAGAAGGTTGAGAGGAGATTTGATCGAGGTGCTCAAAATTATGAGGGGTCTGGACAGAGTAGATAGAGAGAAACTGTTCCCATTGGCGAAAGGGTCGAGGACCAGAGGACACAGATTTAAAGTGATTGGCAAAAGAACCAAAGGCGACATAAGAAAAATTATGCAGCGAGTGGTTAGGATCTGGAATGCAGACGAGAGCGAGGGACTAACTGAAGGGCTCTTGCAGAGCTGGCACAAGCTTGACTGGCCAAATGGCCTCCTGTACTGTAACCATACTATGGTGCAAGGAACAGTGTGTTCACTGTATGGTGCAAGGGGGATTGTGCTCAGTGTAGTTGTCATGTAGTCTAAATCAGGAAATTAGTGGTGCATGTAACAAGGGTAATACAGTAAGCATTGGGATTTTAATTTTTATATACACTGGGGAAATCACATTTTCAGTAATAGTGTGGAGGATGAGTTCATGGAATATTCAAGGTAGTTTTCTAGATCACTATTGTCAAGGAAGCAACTGGGGAACAGGCTATTTTAGATGCAGTATTGTGCAGTGCAATCTTGTAGTAAATGAGCCTCTAGGGAAGAGTGATCATAATATGATATAATTTTATATTGAGCTTGAGCGTGATTAAGTTAAGTCTGAAATTAGGGTCTCAAATCTTAAAGCAAACTACACAGATATGAGGGACGAGTTGGCTAACGTAGATTGGCTAACTAGATTAAAAGATTATGATGGTAGATTAGCAATGGCAAACATTTAAAGAATTAATTCATAATTCGCAATGAGTATACATTTCCCATAGGAAATAAAACACCACGGGAATAGTGGTCCAACTTTGGCTAACAAGAGAACTTAAAGTAGCATTAGATTAAAAGAAGAGGCTTATAATGCCGAAAAGAGTAGTAAACCTGAGCATTGGGAGGATTTTAGAATTCAGCAAAGAAAGAATATGAGAGTAAACTAGCAAGGGCCATAAAAACAGACTGTAAAAGCTTCAGGAGATAGGTAAAAAGGAAGAGATTAGTGAAAGTAGATGTGAGTCCCTTATAGCAGAGATAGGAGAAATTATAATGGGGAATAAGGAAATGGCAGAGACATTAAACAAATACTTTGTATCTGTCTTCACGGTAGAGACACAAATAACAATAGTGGGGAACCAAGGGCTAAGCGAGACCTCCGCCATTTCCGCCACCTCCAGCGTGATCCCACCACCAAACACATCTTCCCTTCCCCTCCGCTTTCAGCATTCCGAAGGGACCTCTCCCTCCGCGACACCCTGGTCCACTCCTCAATCACCCCCCAGGACCCCCTCCCCATTCCCACGGCACCTTCCCGTGCAAGCGCAGAAGATGCAACACCTTTTTCCACTGTCCAGGGCCCCAAACACTCCTTCAAGGTCAGACAGCGATTTACTACTTCTATCAATCTAAATTGGGGAGACCAAGCGCAGATTGGGTGACCACTTTGCAGAACACCTTTGTTCAGTCCGCAAGCGTGACCCTGAGCTTCTGGTCGCCTGTCACTTTAATTCCCCGCTCCGTTCCCACTCCGACATCTCCGTCCTCGGCCTCCTACACTGTTCCTTCAGCTCAACGTAAGCTCGAGGAACAGCACCTCATCTTTCGTTTAGGCACTTTACAGCCTTCTGGGCTCAACATCGAGTTCAACAATTTCAGACCGTAACCTCTGCCACTTTTTTTTCTGTTTTTTTTCTCTTTCCCATGGGAGCCGTTCATGATTCGGCCATCTCCATTTATACCCTCTCTAGACTCAAGTTTTGTTTCTTAACTTGTCCCATTACCATCTCTTTTTGTCTAGCACTATCATCCCTTTTGTCTCTTAATCTCTCCTGCCTTTCACCCTATCACAGACTTTCCCTTTTTCTTCTCTCCTCCCCTCCCCCTTTCCCTTTCTACACTTGCTTTAAAACCTGTTACATCTCTAACTTTTTCCAGTTCTACAAAGGGTCATCGACCTGAAACGTTAACTCTGTTTCTCTCGCCACAGATGCTGCCTGACCTGAGTATTTCGAGCATTTTCAGTTTTTATTGAAGAGATTACTATTAATGAAGAAATAGTACTGGAGAAATTAATGGAACAAAAAGTTGACAAATCCCCTGGATCTGATGGCCTACATCCTAGGGTTTTAAAAGAGATGGCTGCAGATATAGTGAATGCTTTGGTTTTGATCTTCCAGAATTCCCTAGATCCTAGAAATGTCCCAACGGATTGGAAGGTAGCAAATGTAACCCTGCGATTCAAAGAAAGGAGGGAGAGAGAAAACAGGGAACTATAGACCAGTTAGCCTGGCATCAGTAGTAAGGAAAATGCTAGAATCTATTATTAGGGATGTGGTAACAGGGCACTTAGAAAATCGTATGATTGGGCAGAGTCAACATGGATTTAGGAAAGGGAAATCGTGTTTGAGGATGTAACTAGCAGAGTAGATAAGGGAGAGCCAGCGGATGTAGTGTATTTCGATTTTCAAAAAGCATTCGATAAGGTACCACACAAGAGGTTAATACACAAAATTAGGGCTCATGGGATTGGGGATAATATATTTGCATTGATTGAGGATTGATTGATGGACAGAATATAAGAGACTAGGAATAAATGGTTCATTTTTGGGTTGGCAGGCTTTAACTATTGAAGATCAGTGCTTGGGCCTCAGCTATTTACAATTTATATTAATGACTTAGATGAGGTGACTGAGTGTAATGTAATCAAGTTTGCTGATGATGCAAAGCTAGGTGGGAAAGTAAGTTGTGAGAAGGATATAAAGAGGCTGCAAAGGGATATAGACAGGTTAAGTGAGTGGGCAAGAACATGGCAGATAGAATAAATTGTGGAAAGTATGACATTATCCACTTTGGTAGGGAAAGTAGAAAAGCAGAGTATTTTTTTAAATGGTGAGAGATTGGGAAATGTTGGTGTTCAGAGGGACCTGGGTGTCCCTGTACACCAATCACTGGAAGTTAACATGCAGGTACAGCAAGCAATTAGGAAAGCAAATGGAATTTTAGCCTTTATTACAAAGGGTTTGGAGCATGAGAGTAAAGTATTCTTGCCCTTAGAACATGAGATAGGAGGAATTATAATGGGGAATAAGGAAATGGCAGAGACTAAACAAATATTTTGTATCTGTCTTCACAATAAAAAACAGAAAACGTATACCAAAAATAATGGGGAACCAAGGGGCTAATAAGATTGAGGAACTTAGAGTAATTAAGATCAGTAGAGAAAAAGTACTTGAGTGAGAAACTAATGGGACTAAAAGCTGACAAATCTCCTGGACCCGATGGCCTACATCCTAGGCTTCTAAAGGAGATAGCTGAATAGAAAGTGGATGAATTGGTTGTGATCTTCCAAAATTCCCTAGCTTCTAGATCGGTCCCAATGAATTGAAACGTAGCAAATGTAATCCCACTATTCAAGAAAGGAGGGAGAGAAAAAACAGGGAACGGATGACCAGTTAGCCTGACATCAGTCGTCGGGAAAAATGCTGGAATCCATTATTAAGGAAGTGGTATCAGGGCACTTAGAAAATCACAATACTGTATGATTAGGCAGAGTCCACATGGTTTTATGAAAGGGAAATTGTGTTTAAATTTTTAGAGCTTTTTGAGGATGTAACCAGCAGGGTAAAAAAAGGGGAACCAGTGGATGTAGTATATTTGGATTTCCAAAAGGCATTCAATAAGGTGCCACATAAAAGGTTGTTACGCAAGATAAGGGCTCATAGGGTTGAGGTAATAACATGGATAGAGGATTGTTTTCTGTCCGTTAACCAGAGTAGGAATAAACGGGAAATTTTCGTGTTGGCAGGCTGTAACTAGTGGAGTGCCACAAAGACCAGTGCTTGGGCCTCAGCTATTTGCAATCTATATTAATGACTTGGATGAGGGGACCAACTGTAATGTATCCAAATTTGCTGATGATACAAAGCTAGGTGGGAAAGTAAGCTGTGAAGAGGACACAAACATAGAAAATAGGTGCAGGATTAGGCCATTTGGCCCTTCGAGCCTGCACCACCATTCAATAAGATCATGGCTGATCATTCTCTCAGTACCCCTTTCCTGCTTTCTCTCCATACCCCTTGATCCCTTTAGCTGTAAGGGCCATATCTAACTCTCTCTTGAATATATCCAATCAACTGACATTAACAACTTTCTGAGGTGGGAATTTCACAGGTTAACAACTCTCTGAGTGAAGAAGTTTCTCCTCATCTCAGTCCTAAATGGCTTACCCCTTATCCTTAGACGATGTCCCCTGGTTCTGGACTTCCTCAACATCGGGAACATTCTTCCTGCATCTAACCTGTCCAGTCACATCAGAATTTTATGTTTCTATGAGATCCCCTCTCATCCCTCTCATCCTTCAGTGAATACAGGCCCAGTTGATCCAGTCTCCTCATATGTCAGTCCTGCCATCCCGGGAATCAGTCTGGTGAACCTCCGTTGCACTCCCTCAATAGCAAGAACGTCCTTAGATTAGAAGACCAAAATTGAACACAATATTCCAGGTGAGGCCTCACCAAGGACCTGTACAACTGCAGTAAGATCTCCCTGCTCCTATACAGCCTGGAAAGGGACGTGGATAGATTAAATGAGTTGGCAATAAGGTGGCAGATGGAGTATAATGTGGGGAAATGTGAGGTTATTCACTTTGGAAGGAAAAGTAGGAAAAAAATATTTTTTGAATGGTGAGAAATTATTAAATGTTGGTGTCCTCGTACAGGCAATACAGAGCTAGCATGCAGGCACAGCAAGCAATAAGGAAGGCAAATGACATGTTGATCTTTATTGCAAGGGTGTTAGAGTACAAGAATAAGCAAGTCTTGCTACAATTGTACACGACCTTGGTGAGACCACACCTAGAGTACTGTGCACAGTTTTGATCTCATCTGAGGAAGAAAATACTTGCCTTAGAGCTGGTGCAACGAAGATTCACTTGGTTGATTCCTGGGATAAGAGGGTTGTCCTATGAGGAGAGATTGAGTAAATTGGGCCTATATTACAACAGCGACTACATTTCAAAAGTACTTCATTGGCTGTAAAGTGCTTTGAGACGTCCGGTGGTTGTGAAAGGCACTATTTAAATGCAAGTCTTTTTCTATACTCTGGAGTTTAGAAGAATGAGGTGATCTCATTGAAACGTACATGATTCTGAGGGGGATTGACAGGGTAGGTGCTGAGAGATTGTGAAGAGTCTAGAACTAGGGGCATAGTCTCAGGATAAGGGGTTAAGACTGGGGTGAGGAGGAATTTCTTCACACAGAGGGTTGTGAATCTTTGGAATTCTCTACCCCAAAGGGCTGTAGATGCTCAGTCATTGAGTATATTCAAGGCTGAGAATCATAGAAGTTCAGACTTGAGGGGAATCAAGGGATATGGGATAGTGTGGGAAGGTGGAAGATCAGCCATGATCTCATTGAACAGCTGAGCAGGCTTGAAGGGCTGAATGGCCTGCTCCTATTTCTTATGTTCTTGTGCTGGAAGGGGGAATGTGCTCACCTGAGACTGTATGGTGCATGGTATGGTGTGTGTTTGGGACAGGTTCAGCCTAGAAAGGAGGATTTCTGTGCGTCTGAAGGTGCATGGATAGACGAGGCCCGAGACAAGGTGCTCTCTGCATTGGGGAGGCTGAGGTACTACAAGAGGATGTCTCAACACTTGCAAAACTCCCAGTTACCTGCCAGAAATTCAATATGATGCACCTTTTAGTTGTCAGCTGTAGCTCAGTGTGTAGAGTCAGAAGGTCATGGGTTCAAATCTCACTCAAAGTACTTGCATAGAAACAGGCCAATTGGCCCCACAGATAAATTGGAAATATAGCGCCATTCCTTCGTTGTCACTGGGTCAAAATCCTGGAACTCCCAAACAGCACTGGGAATACCTTCACCACACGGACTGCAGCGGTTCACCACCATCTTCTCGAGGGCAATTAGGGATAGGCAATAAATGTCGGCCTTGCCAGCAATGCCCACATCCCATGAATGAATTCATAAGATCCATGCCGGTGTTCATGCTCCACACGAGCCTCCTCCGACCCTATTTACTTCATCTCATCCTATCACCAAACCTTCTATTCCTTTCTCCCTCGTGTGTTTATCCAGCTTCCCCTTAAATGCATCTGTGCTATTCGCCTCAACTACTCCCTGTGGTAGCAAGTCCCACATTCTCACCACACTTTGGATTAAAGAACTTTCTCCTGAATTCCTTATTGGATTTCTTAGTGACTATCTTGTATTCATTGCCTCTAGTTTTGGCCTATTCCACATCTTCTCTAAGTCTACCCTTACTACCTTAAGTTCTTATATCATCCTTTATAAATTTTTTTTGCACTTTCTCCAGTGTTTCTATATTCTTTTTGTAATACTTGAGCACAAAATCTAGGCTGACATTCCAGTGAAGTACTGAGGAGGTGCCATCCTTTGGATGAGACGTTTGCCCTCCAGATCCCATGACACTATTTCGAAAAAAAAGCAGAGGAATCCTCCCAGAGTATTCGGCCAATATTTATCCCTCAACCAACGTCACTAAAACAGATTATCTGGTCGTTATTTCATTGTTATTTATGGCGCAAATTGGCTGCCGCATTTCTTACATTACAGCAGTGACTACACTTCAAAAGTTATTCATTGGCTGTGAAACGCTTTGGGACGCCCTGAGGTCGTGAAAGGTGCTATATAAATGTAAGTCATTTCTTCTTTCTTTGAATAAAATTACTCAGCAGGTCTGGCAGCATCTGTGGAAAGAACAAACAAGATGTTTTTGTTTGGACTCATCCTCAGAATATTGTACTTTCTTTCAAAGAGGAGACGGGGATAAGAAATCCCAGCTTGACTTCAGATTGCATTGAACTAAAGTCCTTTATCCAAGATGAAATTACTAAGCACTTGGAGAATCGCGAGTTAATCTGCATGAATTTTTGAAAATCTGATTATATTTTACCAACCTTATAGAATCCTTCAAATATATAGTGACATAGCTAAGGATGTGGTTTATATATGATTTTCAAAATCATTTTGTAAGATACCACGTAACAGACTTACGGTGAAGGTAAAAGTACATGGAATTAGGTGACATGTCCACTCGGATAGAGAGATCGTTGGGGTGCAGCAAAGGATGAGGTGAAGGGAGGTTTCTTGGAAAAATATGGGTAACGTTCCACAAGGGTCGGATTTGGGCCTTAATGGACTGGGCTTTTAATATAAAAATGAGTGTTTAAATGTAATTTTTATATATTTTAAAACTCTTACGCTTGTAAAGGTAAGCTATGCGCCTGCTTTTACCAGGTGTAAAAGTTTGAAAGAGATTCTCTGGGCATGAGTTGGGTAAATAGCCCATTCTCGCCCGTGCGAATGTCCTCCCGGGGATGCGGAGGATCTGTCAAGAGACAGACCGGAAAGGCCGGTTTCCGGTACGTGCGCTTTGCGCCCCGAAAACCGGCTTTTGCTAGGCCTCGCCAGATCCGTGCGCACTTCGTACGGACCCAGCGAGGCTGGAATTTTCAGCCCAATATCTGGTCATTATCACATTGCTGTTTGTGGAAGCTTGCTGTGCACAAATTGCCGACTGCGTTTCTTAGATTTCAATAGTGACTACATTTCAAAAAGTACTTTATTGGCTATAAAGCACTTTAGGACTTCCAGGGGTCGTGAAAGATGCTATATAAATGCAATTTTGTCAGTGTCTATCTTTCTTTCTTGAAATCGCCTCACTCAGCACAGGCTGGATCTGGGTTTGCAAAAAACCTGGCAATGCACTTATCAACTAAACTGTTAGGGGAGCCTGTACATGAATTTCAGCTGTTGGTGTGGTGCCCCCACCTTGCTAAATGGGATATATTCAGAACAGATCCAGCAGCTCAAAACTGGGCATCCATGAGGCGCTGTGGGCCATCAACAGAATTTTCTTCCACCACGATCTGTAATCTCATGGCCCAGCATATCCCTCACTCTACCATTACCATCGAGCTAGGAGACCAACACTGGTTTCAATGAAGAGTATAGAAGAGCATGCCAGGAGCAGCACCAGGCATACCTAAAAATGAGGTATGAACTTGGGGCAGCTGCAACACAGGACTACATACATGCTAAACAATGGAAGAAGCATGCTTATAGACAGAGCTAAATGATCTCACAATCAACGGATTAGATCAAAGCACTGCAGTCCTTCCACATCCAGTCTTGAATGGCGGTGGACAATTAAGCAGCTAACGGGAGATGGAGGCTCCATGAATATCCCCATCCTCAATGATGGCAGAGCCCAGCATGTGAGTGCAACAGACAAGACGGAAGTGTTTGCAACCATCTTCAGCCATAAGTATCGAGTGCCTCCTCTGTACCCTCTCCAGTGCAATCACATCCTTCCTGTAATGCAGTGACCAGAACTGCACGCAGTACTCCAGCTGTGGCCTAACCAGTGTTTTATGCAGTTCAAGCATAACCCCCTCCTGCTGTTTTATTTTATGATGCTATGAAGCAGCACTTATTCACCAATAACCTGCTCACCGATGCTCAGTTTGGGTTCTACCAGGACCATTTGGTTCCAGACCTTAACAGGGACACTAGGGATGGGCAATAAATACCAGCGATGCCCACAGCCCGAGAATAAAAAAGGACAAGACAAGTTCAGGAAAAAGGAAACTTAAAACTCTGCCATGGTTTTACTTCTGAAAGGCTCGTCGGTGTGAGGCTCAGAGGTTACCGTAGTCAGTGAGTCATAGAATGGAAGAATGCCATTCGAGCCTGTGCCAACATTCAGCCAGTCCCATAGCCCTGCAAATCTTTTCCTTCAGATACTTATCCAACTCCCTTTTGAAAGATAAAATTGAGTTTGCCACCGCCACCATTCCATATCTTAACCACTCGCTGCGTAAAAAAGGTTTTTCATGTCGTCTTTGGTTCTTTTGCCAGTCACCTTAAATCCTTGACCTCTGGTTCTCGACCCTTCTGCCAATGGGAACAGTTTCTCTGTCCAAATGGCTCATGATTTTGAACAAATCTCTCAAACTTCCTTGCTCCAAAGAGAACAACCCCAGCTTCTCCAGTCTATCAAGGTAACTGAAGTCCCTCATTCCTGGAATTATTCTTGCAAATCTTTTCTGTACCTTCTCTAAGCCCTTCAAAACCTTCCTAAAGTGCGGTGTCCAGAATTGGACACTACTCCAGTTGGGGCTGAACCAGTGCTTTATACAGGTTCAAAGATTTCCACATTTTTGTACTCTATGCCTCTATTTATGAAGCCCAGGATCCTGTAAGCCTTTTTAACTGCTTTCTCATCCTAGAAACATAGAAAATAGGTGCAGGAGCAGGTCATTCAGCCCTTCGAGCCTGCACCGCCATTCAATATGATCACGGCTGATCATGCAACTTCAGTACCCCACTTCTCTTCATACCCACTGATCCCCTTAGCCGTAAGGGCCACATCTAACTCTCTCTTGAAAATATCCAACGAACTGGACTCAACAACTTTCTGTGGTAGAGATTTCCACAGGTTCACCACTCTCTGGGTGAAAAAGTTTCTCCTCATCTCGGTCCTATATGGCTTACCCCATATCCTTAGACTGTGAACCCTGGTTCTGGACTTCCCCAACATTGGGAACATTCTTCCTGCATCTAACCTGTCCAGTCCCGTCATAATTTTATATGTTTCTATGAGATCCCTTCTTATTTTTCTAAATTCCAGTGAGTATAAGCCTAGCCAATCCTGTCTTTCTTCATATGTCAGTCCTGCCATCTCGGGAATTAGTCTGCCCTGCCACCTGCAACGATTTATGCACATATACCCCCAGGTTGCTCTCTTCGTGCACCCCCTTTAGGATTGTACCATTCAGTTTATATGACCTCTTCAGTCTTTCTGACAAAATGCATCATCACACTTTTCTGCGTTAAATTTCATCTGCCACATGTCTGCCCATTTCACCAGCCTGTCTGTCTTCCTGAAGTCTTATCACTCTCCTCCTCACTGTTCACTATACTTCCAAGTTTTGTATAATTTGCAAATTTTTAAATTGTGCCATGTACACCCAGGTAAAAGTTATTAATATATATATATAGCAAGAAAAGCGATGGTCCTAGAACCGACTCCTGGGGAAAACCTTGCTCCAATCCGAAAAACAACCATTCACCACTGCTCTCTGTCCTGTTTATTCCATAGGCTTCAATTTTGATGGCAAGCCTATTTTGTGACACTTTGTCGAACAGCCTTCTGGAAATCCATGTACACTACGTCAACCAAATTACCCTCATCAACCCTCTCTGTTGCCCCGTCAAAAAACTCAATCAAGTTGGTTAAATACGATTTACCTTTAACAAACGCGTGCTGGCTTTCCTTAATTAATCCACACGTCCAAATAACTGTTAATTTTGTCCCTGATCACTGTTTCTAAAAGCTTCTCCACTACCGAGGTTAAACTGACTCACCTGTAGTTGCTGGGTTTATTTTTACACCCTTTAATGAACAAAGGTGTAATATTTGCAATTCCCCAGTCCTCTGGCACTACCTCCGTATCTATGGTGGATTGGAATATTATGGCCAGTATCTCCGGGATTTCCGCCCTCAATTCCTTCAGCATGAGGATGCATCCCATCCGCTCCTGGTGATTTATCTACTTTAAGTACAGCCAGCCTTTCTAATACCTCTATCAATTTTTATCCTATCAAGTGCCTCCACTACCTCCTCCTTCACTATGTCTAAGGTGCATCCTCTTCCTTGATGAAGACATATTCATTTAGTACCTCAGCCACACCCCCTGCCACCATGCATAGGTCTCCTTTTTGGTCCCTAATTGGCCCCACCCCTCCTCTTGCTATCTTTCTACTATTTATATGCCTACAGAAGACTTTTGGATTACATTTTATGTTGGCTGCCATTCTGTTCTCATACCCTCTCTTTGCCCCTCTTTTATTTTCTTATCACTTCTCCTCTGACCTTTCCATATTTAGCCTGATTCTCAGACGTCTTTGCAACCTGACATCTGTCATACGCACTCTTTTTCTGCTTCATCATATTCTCTCTGTTTCGTCATGCAGGGAATGTAACTCAACTGCACCCAAACTATTTCCTCCTTAAAGGCAGCCCATTGTTCCCCGACAGTTTTGCCTGCCAATTTTTGATTCCAATTTACCCGGGCCAGATCCGCTCTCACCCCACTGAAATTGGCCTCCCCACCCTCTTTCCCACCCCCCCCCCCCCTCTCTTTCACATACACACACACACAGGCAAACATTTTTACTCTAGATTGCTCCTTGTCCTTTTCCATAGCTAATCTAAACTTTATGATACTATGATCACTGTTCCCTAAATGTTCCCCTATGGACACTTGCTCCACTTGACCTACCTCATTCCCCGGAACCAGATCCAGCAATGTCTCCTTTCTCATCGGGTCGGAAACATACTGATCAAGAAAGTTCTCCTGAACACACTTCAAAAATTCTTCCCCCTCTCTGCCCTTTACACTGATCCCAGTCTCTTTGGAATAGTTGAAGTCCCCAATTATTACTACTCTATAGTTCTTGCACCTCTCTAATTTTTCTGCAAATTTGCTCCTCCATAACTTTCCCACTATTTGGTGGTCTATAGACTACACCTAATGGCACCTCTGTTATTTCTTAACTCTAGCCATATAGATTCTGTCCTTGACCCCTCCAGGATATCCTCTCTCTCCAGCACTGTAACATTCTCTTTAATCAACACTGCCACACCACCTCCTATCTTTCCTTCCCTATTGTTATGTATGGAGAAAGAGTCAGACTGAACACTGTGAGCTCAAAGTAAAGTGTGACCTTAGTCTTTTATTGCAGGTCTCCAGAGTGCCTCTCCCACCTGTGAAGCCTTCTTAAATATCTGTGCTCCCAAGGGATTATGGGATCCCTTGGCACTCCGGGGAATGAGCCCTCAGACCAAATCAAACTCCGATTCACAGACTACAGAGTAAATACAAGTCCACATATATAACATTCCCCTCCCCCCCCCCAAAAGTCAATAGTGTAACTATTTACAATGTGAGTCAATCTGGGGCTCTTCTTGCCCTGGTTGATCACCTCGGTGTGAAAGCTGGTGTTGTTGAATCATTTGTTGGGCCCTCGCTGGGCTGCTGTGCAGCTGGCCTTGCTGGGCTGCCTGGTGTATTGGGCCCTGCAGGGCTGCTGTGGATGATGGGTTCTGCTTCGTGGCTAACAGCGGTGCCGGTTGCCACTGGTGTGAATATTTGGGGATCAAAAAAAGGTAGGGTCCAAGGTGGGTTGCTCAGAGTAGTCTGTGAATCTGAGTTTGATTTGGTCCAAGTGTTTCTGGTGAATGAGTATATTTGAAAATTTGACCCGAAACATCCTGCTCCCCTCTTTGGCCACGACAGTGCCGGGAAGCCACTTGGGACCTTGTCCATAATTTAATACAAATACAGGATCATTGACTTCAATCTCGCGTGACACATTTGCGCTATTATGGTATGCACTTTGTTGAAGCCGCCTGCTCTCTACCTGTTCATATAGATCAGGGTGAACTAATGAGAGCCTTGTCTTAAGTGCTCTTTTCATGAACAGTTCAGCAGGTTGGATCTCAGTGAGTGAGTGTGGTCTTGTGCGGTAGCTAATCAGGACTCCCGAGACTGCAATGAGCCTTCAGTTACCCTCTTCAAGCCTTGCTTGATGGTTTGCACTACTCTCTCTGCCTGACCATTGGATGCTGGTTTAAACGGGGCAGATGTGACACGTTTGCTCCCGTTATGGGTCATGAATTCTTTGAATTCAGCACTAGTAAAACATGGCCTGTTGTCGCTCACCAGGACATCGGGTAAGCAGTGTGTGGCAAACATGGCCCGCAGGCTTTCAGTGGTGGCAGCAGACGTGTCAACCAACATTATCTCACATTCAATCCACTTGGAGTACGCGTCTACAACCACGAGGAACATTTTACCCAAGAACGGGCCTGCATAGTCTATGTGTACCCTAGACCACGGTTTGGAGGGCCAAGACCATAGACTTAGTGGCGCCTCCTTGGGTACATTGCTTAACTGCGAGCATGTATTACATCTGTGAACATAGGACTTGTAAGTCCGCATCGATACCGGGCCACCACACGTGGGATCTGGCTATCGCTTTCATCATTATGATGCTTGGGTGGGTACTGTGGAAGTCATTGATGAAGGTGTCTCTGCCCTTCTTGGGGACCACTACTCGATTGCCCCACAGAAGGCATTCTGCCTGTATAGACATTTCACCTTTGCGCCGCTGGAACGGCTTTATCTCTTCCTGCATTTCCACTGGGACATTGGACCAGCTCCCATGAAGCACACAGCTTTTGACTAGAGATAATAAGGGGTCCTGGCTTGTCCAGGTTTTGATCTGCCGGGCAGTTATGGGTGATTGCTCACTCTGAAATGCTTCCATAACCATGGCTAGATCTGCAGGCTGCAACATTTCCACCCCCGTGGTGGGCAATGGCAGCCTACTGAGAGCATTGACGCAATTTTCTATGCCTGGCCTGTGGCGGATGGTGTAGTTATATGCGGATAACGTGAGCGCCCAGCTCTGGATGTGGGCCGATGCGTTGGTATTTATCCTTTTACTCTCGGAAAACAGGGATATAAGTGGCTTATGGTCAGTTTCCAATTCAAATTTTAGCCCAAACAGGTATTGATGCATTTTCTTTACCCCATAGACACACGCTGACGCTTCTTTTTCAATCATGCTGTAGGCTCTCTCGGCCTTAGACAGACTCCTGGATGCATAAGCAACCGGTTGCAGTTTCCCAAAATCATTAGCTTGTTGCAATACACACCCAATGCCATATGACGACGCATCGCATGCTAGTACCAAACGCTTACATGGATCATACAACATCAGAAATTTGTTTGAGCATAACAATTTTCTCACTTTTACAAAGGCATTTTCTTGGCTTTTGCCCAAACCCATTTGCCCCCTTTTCGTAGTAAGACATGCAGTGGTTCTAGCAGTGTGCTGAGACCTGGTAAGAAGTTACCAAAGTAGTTCAAGAGTCCCAGAAACGACCGCAGCTCCGTCACGTTCTGTGGCCTCGGTGCGTTCTCGATTTCCTCCATCTTCGGGTTGGTGGGCCTGATGCCGTCCGCCGCAATCCTCCTTCCCAAGAACTCCACTTCAGGCACCAGGAAAACACATTTTGAGCGTTTTAACCTGAGCCCCATGCGGTTGAGTCGACTAAGAACCTCCTCCAGGTTCTGCAGGTGCTCGACTGTGTTCCGACCTGTGACCAAGATGTCATCCTGGAAGACCATGGTGTGCGGGACCGACTTCAGTAAACTTTCCATGCTTCTCTGGAATATCGCCGCCGCTGATTGGATTCCAAACGGGCATCGGTTATAAACAAAAAAACCTTTGTGCGTGTTGATGCAGGTGAGGGCCTTCGATGATTCCTCCAGTTCCTGCGTCATGTAGGCTGAAGTAAGAACCAGCTTCGTGAACGTCTTTCCTTCCGCTAGCATTGCAAAGAGGTCGTCGGCTTTTGGTAGTGGGTATTGATCCTGCAGGGAGAAACGATTGATAGTTACTTTGTAATCGCCACAGTCTCCCTTGAGGACTGGGACAATAGGACTGGCCCACTCGCTGAACTCGATCGATGAAATGATGCCCTCTCGTTGCAGCCGGTCTAGCTCAATCTCTACCCTTTCTCATCATGCATGGTACTGCTCTCGCCTTGTGATGGATGGGTCATGTCCCCAGAATTAGGTGGATCTGCACTTTTGCTCCTTGGAATTTCGATGCCTGGTTCGAACAGCGAAGGAAATTTGTTTAAGACCTGGGCACACGAATTGTCGTCAGCTGGCGATAGCGCTCGGACGTCGTCCTAATTCCAGCGTATCTTTCCCAGCCAGCTCCTGCCGAGCAGCATGGGACCATCGCACAGTACCACCCAGAGTGGTAGCTTGTGCACCGTTCCATCGTAGGAGACCTTTACGGTAGTACTGCCGATTACAGGAATCAGTTCTTTCGTGTAAGTTCTTAGTCTCGTGCGAACTGCAGTTAAGACTGGCCTTGAGGCCTTATTGCACCACAACCTTTCGAAAGTCTTTTTGCCCATGATGGACTGGCTCGCGCCCGTGTCCAGCTCCATTGACACAAGGAGTCCATTTAGTTCAACATTCAGCATTATTGGTGGACAATTCATGGTGAATGTGTGCACTCCATGTACCTCTGCCTCCTCTATCTGAGGCTCTGGTTTGTTGTGATCCTCTGTGGATCTGTCCTCCTCTACAACGTGGGGGTTTGCAGGTTTAACAGGCTTAGCAGCTCACCTGCACACTCGTTGGAGGTGTCCCATTGTTGCACAGCCCTTGCAAACGTATCCTTTGAATCGGCATGAATGGAAACGATGATCACCCCCGCAGCGCCATAGTGTTAATGGCCTTGCATTCATCACCCTTGATGGACTCTGAGACATCTGTGGATGTGTAGCTGCAGGTATGTGTGACCTGTCCTGTATGTTATGATTCAAAAACAACATCACTTTGTTCACAGTACTTGTAGCAGCACTTGTGTGCTGAGAGATTTGCTTCGTATTGTCACTGGTGGCAATGAACGCCTGGGCTATCGCTATGGCCTCACTCAAGGTTGGGGTCTCTACAGTCAAAAGTTTGCGAAGTATAGTTTCGTGGCCAATGCCAAGTACGAAAAAGTCTCTGAGCATGTGCTCCAAATGTCCTTCAGATTTGCAATGTCCTGCAAGGCGTCTCAGCTCGGCGACATAACTCGCCACTTCCTGACCTTCAGACCTTTTGTAGATGTAGAACCGGTACCTCGCCATCAGAACGCTTTCCTTCGGGTTCAAATGCTCTCGGACCATTGTGCAAAAATCGTCGTACGATTTCTCCATGGGTTTTGCTGGAGTGAGCAGATTCTTTAAGAGGCCATACGTTGGTGCCCCACAGACGGTGAGGAGGATCGCCCTTCCCCATCTAGCTCGTTGGCCATGAAGTATTGGTCGAGTCGCTCCACAAAAGTTTCCCAATCATCTCCCCCTGAGAATTTCTCCAGGATGCCCACTGTTCTCTGCACCTTTGGGTTCGCTATCTGTATCTCGTTGCCAGTTGTCGTGTATGGAGAAAGAGTCAGACTGAACACTGTGAGCTCAAAGTAAAGTGTGACCTTAGTCTTTTATTGCAGGTCTCCAGAGTGCCTCTCCAACCTGTGAAGTCTTTTTAAATACCTATGCTCCCAAGGGATTATGGGATCCCTTGGGACTCTGGGGAATGAGCCCTCTGGTGGCTGTACACAGTAAATACAAGTCCACATATATAACACCTATCTTTCCTGAACACTTTATATCCAGGAATATTTAATACCCAATCCTGCCCGTTTTTGAGCCAAGTCTCAGTTATTGCCACAACATCATATTTCCATGTGGTTATTTGTGTCTGCAGCTCACTTACCTTGTTTACTATGCTTTGTGCGTTCACATACATACACTGTAAATCCATCTTAGACCATCCTGTATTCTCTCTTAGTCTGACCCCACCTAATACCTTACTATTTCTTACTTTACTCCTGGTGCCACACGCAAGTTAGTATAGAAATAGGAGGATGGAGATGATGAATGCGTGACTGGAGAGATGGTGAGGAGGGAGGGCTATAGATTCCTGGGGCATTGGTACTGTTTCTTGGGGAGGTGGCTGTCCCAATCCTTTGAGCACTTGATTTCCCCTTTCTAATGTTACATCCTGGTGCCCAACCCTCTGCCAAGCTAGTTTAAACCCTTCCTAACAGCATTAGCAAACCTCCCCACGAGGATATTGGTACTGGCTCTGTTGAGGTGCACCCCAGTCGACATGTACAGGTCCCACCTTCCCCAGAAATGGTCCGAATGCCCCAGGAATCTAAAGCCCTCCCTCCTGCACCATCTCTCCAGCCACGTATTCATCATCTTCATCCTCCTATTTCTATACTAACTCGCGTGTGGCACCAGGAGTAACCTGGAGATTACTACCTTTGAGGTCCTGCCTTTTTATCTCTTTTCTAGCTCCCTAAAATCTGCCTGTGGGACCTCATCCCTGTTTTTACCTATGTCATTGGTACCGATATGGGCCACAACCTCTGACTGTTCACCCTCCCCCCTCAGAATGTTCACCCTCCCCCCTCAGAATGTTCTGCAGCCACTCGGTGACATCTTTAACTGTGGCACCAGGGAGGCATGTGTGGAGGTCAAGGCAGAAATGTGAAAGGTCACGGTAGTAGTCCACGTGTGCAAAGACTGTGTGAATGAGGAATTGCCGCAGGATTAAAGCCCATGCCAGCTGCCAGGAAAGTGGGCACAGGCCCTCCACGATGCACTACTGGTCACACACCAGTTGCACATTAATGGGGTATCGTTACCTCTGGTGTCCCCCAAGGATGTATCCTTGGCCCTCTCCCATTTCTCATCTATATGCTACCCCTTGGCAACATCATCCTTTTGGCTAAGATCAAGTGTAGTATCTGTTCTTATCAGTTTAATATCCCCGATGGGGACATGACATTGAATTGATTTTTGGACAGGGAGCTGGATCAGGGGCATAACCCGTCTACTCCATGCACCGACCTGGTATTGCAATATTTCCAGGAACGGTGCAACTTCGCCTCTCAGCCTTTTGGCCTAAGATCAAACACATTGGCGCAAAGTGATCTTTGGCGTTAGGGTTGATCTGGAACGAAATTGGATTAAAAAAAACTTCATCCAAAAACAAGGCATCAGTTTCCAAATGTATGCTGACAACACCCAGCGCTACCTCACCACCACTTCTCTCGACCCCGCCACTGTCTCTAAATTGCTTGTCCGACATCCAATACTGGATGAGCAGAAATTTTCTCCAATTAAATTTTGAGAAACCAAACCCATTGTCTTTGGTCCCCAACACAAACTCCGTTCCCTAGCCACTGACTCCATCCCTCTCCCTAGCACCTGTCTGAGGCTGAACCAGACTGTTCGCAACCTAGGTGTCATATTTGACCCTGAAATGAGCTTCCAGCCACATATCCATGGCATAACTAAAATTGCCTATTTCCAGCTCCATAAAATTGCCCGTCTCTGCCCCTGCCTCAGCTCATCTGCTGCTTAAACCCTCATCCATGCCGTTGTTATCTTTAGACTTGACTATTCCAACGCACCCCTTGCTAGCCTCCCACATTCTACCCTACGGTAACTTGAGGTCATTCAAACTCAGCAGCCCGTGTCCTACCTCGCACCAAGTCCCGCTCACCCATCACCCCAGTGCTCGCTGACCTACATTGGCTCCCGGCAAAACATAGAAATCTACAGCGCAGAAGGAGGCCATTTTGGCCCAGCATGTCCGCACCGGCCGACAAAGAGCCACACGGCCCTTGGTCAGCAGCCCTGAAGATTACATATAAACCAATGAACAATGGCGGAAAGGCAAAGAGCATCCGGTCCAACCAGTCCGCCCCACACAATTGCGACACCCCCTGCATCGCAACATTCTACACTCCGCCCCAACCGGAGCCATGTGATCTCCTGAGAGAGGCAAAAAAATTTGGGGAACAAAATCTGGGAAAATTCCTCTCTAACCCATCCAGGCGATCAAAACTAGTCTAGGGGATCACCCTGGCCTTATTCGATTCCCTGCAGTACTTACCATCGTACCTGCGCCTGCCAACAAGAGGTTATCCAGTCTAATCTCACTTACTAGCTCTAGGTCCGTAACCCTGCAGGTTACGGCTCTTCAAATGTCCATCCAATCACCTTTTAAATGTGGTGAGGGTTTCTGCATCCACCACCCTTCCAGGCAGTGAGTTCCAGACCCCCACAACCCTTTGCGTGAAGAAGCCCCCCTCAAATCCGCTCTGAACCTTCCACCAACCACCTTAAAACTATGCCCCCTCGTAATAGACCCTTCCACCAATGGAAATAGGCCTTTAGTATCCACTATGTCCAGGCCCCTCAATATTTTATACACCTCAATGAGGTCTCCACTCAGCCTCTGTTCCAATGAGAACAAACCCAGCCTATTCATTGTTCATTGTTCATCTGTCCTCATAACTAAGATTCTCCATTCCAGGCAGCATCCTAGTAAATCTCCTCTGCATCCTCTCTCGTGCAATTACGTCCTTCCTATAATACGGCGACCAGAACTGCATGCAGTATTCCTGCTGTGGTCTAACCAGGGTGTCATACAATTTAAGCATAACCTCTCTGCTCTTGTATTCTATGCCTCGGCCAATAAAGGCAAGCATTCTGTATGCCTTCTTAACCACCTTATCCACCTGGCCTGATACTTTCAGGGATCTGTGGACCAATGGTAGAGCTTTGGAGGCATGGCCTATTCAGTTGGAGCTCTGCTGCTGAGAGAGAAGGAACTCCCTGCTTTTGCTCCTGTCTGGAAGACCTGGAGTGAGTCCTGAGACCAGCCCAGGAAGAGGAGGAGGGGGCTGGCTTACTACAACTCAACATCCAGAGGGAGAGGAGGAGAGCTGAAAAATTCAACAACTTTATTTACTTCTACAAAGAGTTGGAGAGAGGGGGAAAAGAGCAACAACCTGTGTGAAAGGAGGGAGATTCTACAACATTATACAGGTGGGTGTTGGTGCATTCCCCGAAAGACATTGTTTTATTGGTGGGGGGAGAAAAGAAGATTTTCTTCGAGGCCCGGAATATCGCGGGGCGTGTGTGTGTGTGTGGAAGTGTGTGTGGGGGTCTTGCTTACAGCTAGGCCCCACACACCACTGAAGCACCCCTCCCCCATTGCCTAGCCTGGGATAGCTGGAGCTACCTGGCTGAAGAATCTTTAATCACCCTATTAAAAATCGTTGGGAGTGTGTGCCTGGGTGGCTCCAGCTACCCCAGGTGAAGACATCTTCTCCCCCCACCCGAAGACCATTCTACAAAGACTGTGTTTTTTGCCATCTGGGGAGTGCACCCCAAGAAACACCCACCCATCGCTGTGAGGGGAGACCTCCCATCGCTGTGAGGGGAGACCTGCCCTCGCAGCTTCCCTCTTTCCCACCCCCCCCCCCCGCTCTCTTTCTCTCTCTCTGTCTCTCCCCTCTCTCTCTGAGACCCTTTCCTCCTAATTGTAAAACAATTAAGACAACTGAGCAGAGGGAGCAAGGCCCCTCCCCATTCGTTAACTAGGGGAGAGGTGTGCCTCATTAAGAGCTCCCTCTGCTCAAAAAACCAACGAGGCCAATTAAAGACCATTAAGGCCTGTGACTTTGGGGTGGGTGTAGCCCTTAAAGGGACCCCGTGATCACGACCCCATCCACGCCGGTGGCAGGACCAGCTAGGACATATGCGCAGGTGGCGTCCACATCCACGGCGCCTCCTGCGCCTCCTGATGCCCTGTCACCATTCAGACTGATAACAAAAAAACACGGGGTCAAGAGCTACACTCACCCCACAATGAGCATTGAGGAGTGCGTGCGGGCGATGGCTGGGGTAGTCGGCCCCTCGGCCATTGTCGCAGCCACCAAGATGTCTGGGAAGGCTGTATTCTTCCTGGGGTCGGAGCGGGTGGTGTCCCTGGCCCTCGAAAAGGGGCTCACCGTGGGCGGGACGTTCCTACCGGTGGACCCTCTCGAGGCCACCGTGCAGAGGGTCATCATTTCAAACGTCCCGCCCTTTGTTCCCGCTGAGCTCCTCCTCCATCACCTACACCAACTGGGGAGGTAAGGTCGGGGATCAACCCCATACCGCTTGGCCTCAGGGAGAGCAGCCTGCGCCATGTGTACTCCTTCCAGGGGACTGCCTACCGCATCTTTTGGACGTCGGACGGCGTGCGGTGCCATGCCTGTAGGGAGGTGGGGCACGTTTGCAAGAACTGCCCCGCCTCCAAGGCCGCCAAACCACCGAAGGCGGCCAAGGCTGGCGCCGCCGCCACCCCTCCCCCTAGTAGCGTCCGCGTTCCGGGAGCCGTAGGTGCGCGGGTATCTTTGTTTTCACGGCCTCCAGCGGGGGAGAGGGAGAACGTCCGACCGGAAAGAAGGCGCGGAGGAAAGCGAAACATCTAGAGGCGGGTCCCCTCAGTGCGCCAGACAGTCTGATCACCGCGCTCAGCCCAACCCTGTCACCGGCGAGCGCGGGGTGCCCTGAGCCCATGCCCGAGCCCTTGACTAGTATCACAGAAGGGTTCGGGCGCAGGAAAGATAAGAAAAACGGAGGGGCAGAGCGGGAGGCCCCAGCAGACGTGGAGGTCTCCCTGCCTCCGCGCACCCCCAGGAACAAAAGGAGGCGCCGCTCCAATGAGGCGGAGGGGGAACAACATCCCTCCGCGGAGGAGTCGGTGCCCGCCGCGTGTCCCGCATCCCCCACCAGCGCCCCCAAACTGCGCCGTAGATGGGAGGAACCTGTCCCCGGGGAGGGTGAGACAGTCGAGGCTGCCCAACCTCTGCCTCCCGGGGATGGCGTGATGGATCTGCCTGTCGTGGGGGGCGTGGGGCCAGCGGAGGAATGCGTTGCCGCCGGGTCGAGCGTCCCGGGGACTGAGGTGGGCGGGGCCGAAAAGGCCGAACCTGAGGCCACCCAGCTATTAACCAACCTCCTCCGGGACTTGCTCGTCTCGGCAGAAATACACAGTATTAACAATTTTAATGAATCTGTACATGCTGGGCCGGGGGGTGGCGGCGTGGAGGGGGAAGAACACCAACCCTCGCCCCCTACTTTGGAGCTGGGGGATTTGGAGGACCTGGAGAATTTCCTAAACCAGGTCTCTCCGAGTTCCCCGGTTCCTGGGGCGGAGGAGGAACCCCTTCCGCTGTCGCTTCCTGACCCAGCACCGCTTTTAAAAGAGCCCAGTGGGGACTCCTCTGCCGACGATCCTGGGGGTGGGATCGGGGCAGAGCCAGGGCCGGATGGAGCGGCCGGGCCGTTTGCCGTACCTCGTGCGGTCGACGGGCCGGCTGCTGGCGGCGACCTCCCGGAGGGAGACGGGGACTCGGTGGGGGACGAGGGAGAAGATCTAGAGTCCATCGCCAGTGAGGCGGTGGATCTCCTCGTGCCCGCCGCTGAGTCCCCCCTCATTCCTGTAAAGGAACTCCGGGACTTTTTGGCCCAGAGCCAGGGTCGCTGCAACCGAGCCCATCTGGCCCGGGAAAAATGGTCCGAGCCGGGGCTGCTCGTCGCGTCCGTCCGCGCCGCCGCTAAAACCATGGCCGCGGGCGGGCCCTTGCCAAAGGCGCAAGGCCTTGAGCTGCGCCGGCTCAAAAGGTTCCTCGCTGGGCTGCTGAAGGAGTGGAGGTCAAAAAACGACTCCACTCCCCCCCCCCCCCTCCCCCACAATAGGTTAGGTAGAGGTTGCACTATGCTTTTGCCATGAAGATAACCATAGCCAGCCTCAACATCAACGGCGGCAGAGAGGCACGTCGTAGATTTAACAATTTTTCGCTCCTGCGGGAGGGGAAATATGCGGTGTGCTTCCTGCAAGAAACCCACACCGTTCCGGGAGACGAAGCGAAGTGGCTCCTGGAATGGCAAGGAGAGGTCCGCATGAGCCACCTCACCGCCACTTCTTGTGGGGTGGCCATCTTGTTGGCCCCGCATTTTCAGCCGGAGATCTTGGGGGTCGAGGAGCCCGTGCCAGGCCGCTTGCTGCACGTAACAGTTCACCTGGGGGACGTGCCGCTCCATCTCGTGAACGTGTACGCCCCTCAGCCCGGCCCGCAGCAAACGCGCTTCTTCGAAGAAGTGTCCGCTCTTCTTGGCTCCGTCGACGTCGGCGACTGCATTGTCCTCGGGGGGGGATTTTAACTGCACCCTCGAGGCGAGGGACCGCTCCGGTGCCCCGCAGAGCATGACGGCGATGGAGAAGTTGAGGGACCTGGTCGGGTCCTTCGACTTGGTGGACGTCTGGCGAAATCTCCATCCCGACTCCAGCGCCTTTACTTGGGTGAGGCCTGGAGTAGGATGGTCTAGAGTCGACCGCCTTTACGTGTCTCGGGCGTACGTTTCCTGCGTCCCGGCGGCCTCCATGCGGCCGGTGCCGTGTTTGGACCACCACCTGGTGTGGGCGGAGCTCGCTTCGCTCCGCGCGAGGACGGGGTCAGCGTACTGGCACTTTAACAACCGGCTGCTGGAGGATGTGCGGTTCCAGCACTCGTTCCGTTGTTTCTGGGCCGACTGGAGAAGGAAGCAGTGGGGCTTCCCCTCCTTGAGGCTATGGTGGGACGTGGGCAAGGCTCACGTCCGCATCTTCTGTCAAGAGTACGCGAGGGGGTCGACCAAGAGGTGGGCGGCCAGAGTCGGGCGCCTAGAAAAAGAGGTGCTTGACCTGGAAGCCCGTCTCGGTCAAGTCGTCCAGGACCCGGCCCTGCGGACGGTGTACGAAGCGAAGAAGGCCGCGCTGAAGGTCGTCGGGTCCCGAGGCGCGTTCGTGAGGTCGCGGATCCGGTTCCTGCGGGATCTGGACCGCGGCTCCCCCTTCTTCTACTCGCTGGAAAAAAGACAGAGTGTCCGTAAGCAGCTCTTGACGCTGCTGGCCGACGACGGCTCTCTCGTCTCGGATCCGGAGGGCGTCAACAACAGGGCCCGTGAATATTACGGGGCCCTGTTCTCTCCGGAGCCGTCCAGCGAGGAAGTGCGTAGAGTTTTGTGGAAGGACCTGCCGAAGGTCAGCGAAGGGCGGCAAAAATCTGGAAGCTCCGCTAAGCCTGGCAGAGCTGACCGGTGCCCTCGACCGGCTCTCGAGGGGAAAAGCCCCAGGGCTGGACGGGCTGACCGTGGAGTTCCACAGGGCGTTCTGGAATGTCCTGGGGGGCGACTACGCGCGGGTCCTGGGGGAAAGTCTGGCGACCGGGGAGATGCCCCTCTCTTGGCGCAGGGCAGTCATCGTCCTGCTGCCTAAGAAGGGCAATCTCCGCCTCCTTAAGAACTGGCGCCCGGTCTCCCTCCTCAGCACGGACTACAAAATCTTCGCCAGGGCGATGTCTGCTCGCCTTGGTGCCGTGCTGGACCACATGACCCACCCCGACCAGTCCTACACGGTCCCGGGCCGGACAATCCACGATAACATCCATCTGGTCCGGTACCTCATCCATCATTCCCAGGAGGCTGGTCTGTCGGTCGCCTTCCTATCTCTCGACCAAGAGAAGGCGTTCGACAGGGTGGATCACGACTATCTGTTCGGAACACTGTGCTCTTTCGGGTTCGGGACGCATTTCGTCGCCCGGATCCGACTTTTGTACGCCGCCGCGGAGTGTCTGATTAAGGTTAACGGGTCCTTGACGGCGCCCCTTCGCTTTAGGAGAGGGGTGCGCCAGGGATGCCCCATGTCCGGCCAGTTATATGCAATCTGCGTGGAGCCTTTCCTGCGCCTCCTGCGGACGAGGTTGATGGGACTGGTTCTGCAAGGGCCGGGCGTGGAGGTCGTCCTCTCGGCTTACGCCGATGACGTGCTCCTCGCGGTGGAGGATCCCGCTGACCTGCGGAGGATGCGAGAGTGCCAGGAGATTTACTCGGCCGCATCCTCTGCCAGGATCAACTGGGAGAAATGTTCCGGACTCCTGGTGGGTCAGTGGCGGGTGGACTCCCTGCCGGAGGAGCTCAGGCCTTTTGCCTGGAGCACGACCCATCTCCTCTATCTGGGAGTCTACCTTAGCCCCGTCGAGGAAGCCTGGCCGGCGAACTGGCAAGAGCTGGAGGCCAAGGTCACCGCTCGCCTAGGGCGCTGGACAGGACTGCTCCGAGTGCTGTCCTACAGGGGTCGAGCGCTAGTCATAAACCAGCTGGTGGCCGCCATGTTGTGGTACCGGCTGGTCACTTTGACCCCTCCTCCTGTGTTTGTCACCAAGATACAGAAGAAACTGGTGGACTTCTTCTGGAACAACAGGAAGCACTGGGTCTCTGCCGCGGTCTTGAGTCTCCCGCTTAGGGAGGGCGGTCAGTCGTTGGTGTGTGTCAGCACCCAGCTCGCGACTTTCCGTCTTCAGACCCTGCAGAGATACCTTTACGTCGAGCCCCCTCCTAGGTGGCGTGCTCTGGCGACGTATTTCTTCCGCCAGCAGCACGGCCTCAACTACAACACGCAGCTCCTGTTTGTGAGCTTGGGGGGCGTCAGGACCGCCTTCCAGGAGCTGCCTGTCTTTTACAAGGAACTCACCAGGGTCTGGAACAAAGTCTCCACCAAGCGCAGCTCTCCACCGGCTGGAGTGGCGGCCGTCCTGCAGGAGCCGCTGCTCTGGAATCCGTACCTCCATGACCGAAGTTTTAGGTGGCGGTCGGACGAGAGGGCTGTGGCTGGTGAGGTGACCAGGGTCAGGGACCTGCTCGATGGCGGAGGAGCGGGCTGGATGGCGCCAGACACGCTGGCGCGGCGCCTAAATTCGGCCAACGTCCGCCGCGCGGCCGATGCCATCGAGTCGCTAAAAACAGCTCTGGGCCCTAACTCCGTTAGGTGCATCGAGGAGGCTCAAGCACGTGGGGAGATCCCGTCCGAACTGACCCCCGTCCGGACGGAATTCCTCATCGGCGCCAAACCCCGGAACCTCCCTCGGGAGCCGGCGCCTCACAACTTGAGCTGCCTCGAGGAAATCCCCTCCGTGCTTTTCAGTTCCGCGCGGAGGGGTGTCCTGTATCGGCTGCTCCTGCACACTCTCAACTTTGCCATCCTCGCCTGCCGTCCGGACACGCCATGGCGTACCATCTTGCCGTCCGGAGGAGGCGGGGGTCCCCGATGGAGGGCACTCTACGCGGGAGTCCTCCCACTATTTATCGGGGACTTGGCCTGGAGGGTGGTGCACGGAGCAGTCCCGTGCAATAAATTTTTAAGCCGGTTCATGGGCTCCCAGGCCGTCTGCAATTTCTGCGGTCTGGAAGAGTCCGTGTTCCATGTTTTTATGGAATGCACGAGGTTGCAGCCCCTGTTCCATTATTTAAAGGGGCTGCTCCTGAAATTCTGGCTGCACTTCAGTCCCACACTCCTGATCTTTGGACACCCTGTGCAGAGGGGAGTGGGTAGGTCCGAGGGCCTCCTCGTAGGACTGCCATCAGCCGGTCCAGGCAGCGGGTGATCGAGGGGGTCGTTCAACCTGACTGCCTGCCTCTCTTCCGCGCGTACATCCGTGCCAGGGTGTCCCTGGAGATGGAGCACGCAGTGTCCACTGGTACGGTCGCGGCCTTCGCAAGAGGTGGGCACCGGAGGGACTGGAGTGCATCGTCACGCCCGGCAACCAAATTTTAATTTGATTTTATGTTTTAAAGTTTAATTTGTTTTAATTGCCGGTGTTTTTAGTGTCCCCCTCCCCTTTTATAGGGGGCACTTGGAGAAAAAAATAATATTTTAGTGCCCCAAAAAAAAAACTTTAAAAAAAAACAAAAAAAAACACACAAAAAAAAGGGCCTTGGAAATGTTTGGTGCACCCCCCAGATCGGGGGGGACACGATTTTATGATTTAATGTTTTAATTTTCTCACAAAAAGAGTTCTGTGGACAAGCACTCCAACGTCCCTTTGTTCATCTACACTTATAAGTGGCCTACCGCTTAATGTGTATACCCTTTCCTCATTAGCCCTCCCCAAGTGCATTACCTCACACTTCTCTGAATTAAATTCGATGTGCCACTGTTCTGCCCACATGACCAGTAGATTGATATCTTCCTGCAGTCCATGATTTTCCTCTTCATTCTCAACCAGACAGTCAATTTTAGTGTCATTTTCAAACTTCTTAATTATACTCCCTGATACGTCCTTACTATACAGTATAAATGCACACGAGGCCCATACTTGAGAGAAGGTCACTTTGTGACCAGTTACCTTTATTACCAAGACTTCAAGTGATGAAGGTGGGTGGAGCTTCCCCTTTTATACCTGAAAGTCCAGGTTAGGAGTGTCTCCCACAAGTTCACCCCCTTGTGGTCAATGTTCTCAAGGTGTACAACTTAGGTCAGCTTATACATGGGTTACAATGATAGTTGAATACATGACATCACCTCCCCACCAAAGTCTTATTGGGATCACAGGTTAAGTCTCTCTGGTGGTTTATGCTCCCTTGTAGAGTGCCTGAGTTGGGGCTCCGGTTGTTGGGCACTGGCCTGAGTGTCTGCTGTTTGCAGTGCCTCAGGCCTGTCCGGACTGCCCACAGTGACTGGGCTCTCCTCCACTTGGTTCTGGTGTTCGGTCACCTGTGGTGAAGTGAACTCTACGTCGTGTTCTTCCTCTGCTTCTTCTATGGGGTTGCTGAACCTCCTTTTAGTTTGATCCATGTGTTTGCGGTAGATTTGTCCATTAGTAAGTTTAACTACCAAAACCCTATCCCCCTCTTTTGCAATCATAGTGCCTGCAAGCCATTTGGGCCCTGCAGCATAATTAAGGACAAAAACAGGGTCGTTGACATCAATACATCGTGCCCTCGCATTCCTGTCATGGTAGTTACATTGTGACTGACGCCTACTCTCAACAATTTCTTTCATAGTAGGGTGTATAAGGGATAACCTGGTTTTGAGCGTCCTTTTCATTAGCAGCTCTGCGGGTGGAACCCCTGTGAGCGAGTGTGGTCGGGATCTATTGGCCAACAGGAGACGTGATAAGCGGCTTTGTAGGGAACCCCTTGGATTCTGAGCATCCCCTGTTTGATTATCTGCACTGCTCGTTCCGCCTGGCTGTTTGAGGCCGGCTTGAACGGTGCCGTTCTGACATGGTTGATTCCATTGCCTACCATAAAGTCCTGGAATTCAGTGCTTGTGAAGCACGGGCCATTGTCACTGACCAAGACATCTGGTAGACTATGGGCGGCGAACATTGCCCGTAGACTTTCTACCGTGGTAGAGGATGTGCTTGAACTTAAAATGACACACTCAATCCATTTGGATTAAGCGTCTACTACAACCAAAAACATTTTTCCCATGAAAGGACCTGCGTACTCCACATGGATGCGTGACCATGGCTTGGCGGGCCAGGGGCTAAGGGGGCCTTCCCTGGATGCATTGCCCAGCTGAGCACACGTGTTGCACCTGAAAACACAAAGTTCCAGGTCTGCATCTATCCCTGGCCACCAAACGTGTGACCTGGCAATTGCTTTCATCATGACAATGCCCGGGTTCACATTGTGAAGTTCTCTGATAAACACCTCTCTGCCCATCTGGGGCATGACTACTCGGTTTCCCCACAGTAGGCAATCGGCCTGAATTGAGAGTTTATCCTTGCGCCTATGAAATGGTATAAATTCCTCAGGGCATGCCCCATATGTGGCTGCCCAGTCCCCATTCAGGACACATTTCTTAACTAAAGACAGCAGCGGGTCTTTATTTGTCCAGACTTTAATCTGACGGACTGTCACAGGTGAGCCTTCGCTTTCGAAAGCTTCAACAGCCATGACCATCTCGGCATCATGCTCAGTTGCCCCCTCAGTGGTGGCTAGTGGGAGCCTGCTGAGTGCATCGGCGCAGTTTTCAGTGCCCGGTTTGTGCCGAATTGTGTAGTCATCGGCGGCTAACGTGAGTGCCCACCTCTGTATGCGGGCCGATGCATTCGCATTTATGGCTTTGTTGTCGGCCAAAAGGGACATTAGGGGTTTGTGATCTGCCTCCAGCTCAAATTTCCTGCCAAACAGGTACTGGTGCATTTTTTTTACTGCATATACACATGCTAGCGCTTCCTTTTCTACCATCCCGTAGCCCCTTTCTGCCTGGGACAGACTTCTGGAGGCATAAGCTACCGGCTGTAACTTACCATTGGCATTAACATGCTGCAACACACACCCGATCCCACAGGACGACGCATCGCACGTGAAAACAAGTTTCTTGCACGGGTCATATAACATTAACAGTTTGTTGGAGCATAACAAATTGCATGCTATATCAAAAGCCCTTTCCTGGCTGTCCCCCAAGACCCAAGCGCAACCTTTGCGTAGGAGCACGTGTAGCGGCACTAACAGCGTGCTCAATTTGGGAAGAAAGTTACCAAAATAGTTCAGGAGCCCCAGGAACGAACACAGCTCCGTCATGTTATGGGGTCTGGGTGCTCTCTGGATCGCTTCCGTTTTGGATGCAGTAGGTCTGATCCCGTCTACTGCTACCCTCCTCCCCAGGAATTCTGCCTCTGGAGCTAAGAATACGCACTTGGCCTTTTTTAGTTGCACCCCTACCCGGTCCAGTCTGCGTTGTACCTCCTCCAGGTTGTGGAGGTGTTCTTCAGTATCGTAACCCGTGATGAGGATGTCGTCTTGAAAAACCACCAACTTGAGTTGAGTTGACTTGAGGTTTTCCATATTTCGCTGAAAGATCGCAGCGGTCGAATGAATCCCGAACGGACATCTGTTATACTCAAACAACCCCTTGTGTGTCATGATGGTGGTCAGCTTCTTCGACTCACTCGCCAGCTCTTGGGTCATGTAAGCTGAGGTCAGGTCTAATTTTGAAAAGTTTGCCACCGGATAGCATCGCAAAGAGGTCCTCCGCTCTTGGTAGTGGGTACTGGTCTTGGAGTGACACCCAATTGATGGTGGGCTTGTAATCGCCACATATCCTGACCGACCCATCCGCCTTGAGCACCGGCATGATCGGGCTCGCCCAGTCACTGAATTCGACTGGCAAGATGATGCCTTCCCTCAGCAGGCGGTCCAATTCGCATTCTATCTTTTCCCGCATCACGTACGGCACCGCTCTGGCCTTGTGATTTACTGGCCTGGCATCCGGGTTTATGTGAATCACTACCTTGGTTCCCATGAAAGTACTGATGCCGGGTTGAAATAATGAGTCAAATTTATCCAGGACCCGTGAGCATGATACTCGCTCCACAGAAGAAATTGCATTGACATCGCCCCCATTTCCAGTTCATGACAGCAAGCCAACTCCTCCCCAGTAGTGCGGAACCGTCCCCCGGGACAATCTAGAGTAGCAACCTGTTCTCCGAATCTTTGTGGGTCACGACTACCGTGGCGCTGCCTAGCACTGGAATGATCTCCTTGTGTGTCAATCGGCAATAATTTTGGCCTCCTGGCCTTGGACACCCACAACGTTTTGAACTGTTTGATACTCATCAGGGACTGGCTGGCCCCCATGTCTCACTCCATTAATACTGGGATGCCATTGAGGAGCACTTTCATCATTATCGGTGGTGTCCTGGTATATGAACTGTATATGTGCTCCACCTGAACTCGCTGAACTTCAGCTTCCAGTGATTTCCCCCAATATTCATTTGGCCTCGTAGGGCTTACATCGGGCCCGTCCTTCTCGTACATCAACCTGGCTGCAGGTTTCCTACACATACACGCCAAGTGACCGCTGACGTTGCAGTTTCTGCAGTTATATTGTTGATACGTGCAAGCTCTGGCTGGGTGTTTGCCTCCACACCTCCAGCATGAGCTGGAGGCCCCATTGTTGGAAACAAAAGGTCCATTACCAGTCGATCGTCTCTGACTGTCTCTGTAACTGTCCTTAAGCGCACCATTAACAGGTGTTGATGGCCTCATTACTGGCCGCATTGTCCATTGCGATGGCATGAATCGCCGTTCAGCTAGCCATTGTCTCTGTTGAATTCCCCCTTTGGGTTCGACTACATGCTGGAGTATGACCGATTGTCCTTGTCTGCCTAGAGAACTGTGTGCTGCGTTAACAATGTTGACTCCCTGGTGGTTTGCCGCAATTGAGCCAAGATTTTTGTCATACATCATTCTGGTCTCTTCCTCCCCTGAGATAAATGTCTGGGCTATCAGAGCCGCCACTTCCAAGGTCAAGTCTTTGGTCTCAGTTTCCTGAAAACCCCAGCGTGCCCGATGCCTTCAATAAAAAAGTCTCGCAGCATCTCCGTTTTGCATGCATCTGGGAACTTACATAGGCTCGCCAGTTGCCGGAGATCTGCCACGAAGTCTGGAACGCTTTGCCCTTCTCGCCGCCGGTGCGTGTAAAGCCAGTGTCTCGCCATGTGCATGCTGCTCGCCGTTTTAAGGTGTTCCCCGATCAACTTTCTGAGCTCTTCGAACGTCTTGTCCACCTGCTTCTCTGGCGCGAGAAGGTCCTTCATCAGGGAGTACATTCTGGATCCACAAACCGTCAGGAGATGAGCCCTGCGTTTGTCGGCCGAATCCTGTCCCAACCATTCCTTAGTGAAAAAACTTTGCTGTAGTCTCTCAATAAAGTCGTCCCAATCATCACCAACACAGTACCTCTCTTCTGAGCTGCTAGTGGCCATGCTCGCGTGGTTTAAATCCCAGTTTCTCGTCGCCAATGATATGTCCTTACTATACAGTATAAATGCACACAAGGCCCATACTTGAGAGAAGGTCACTGTGACCAGTTACCTTTAATACCAAGACCTCAAGTGATGAAGGTGGGTGGAGCTTCCCCTTTTATACCTGAAAGTCCAGGTTAGGAGTGTCTCCCACAAGTTCACCCCTTGTGGTCAATGTTCTCAAGGTGTACAACTTAGGTCAGCTTATACATGGGTTACAATGATAGTTGAATACATGACAGAAGGGAAGGGGGGCAAGGGAAGGGAGGAGGAAGAGAAGGGGGGAAAGGGAGGGGAGGGAGAGAAGGGGAGAAAGGGAGGGGAGGGAGAGAAGGGGGGAAAGGGAGGGGAGGGAGAGAAGGGGGGAAAGGGAGGGGAGGGAGAGAAGGGGAGAAAGGGAGGGGAGGGAGAGAAGGGGGGAAAGGGAGGGGGAGGGAGGAAAGGGAGAGGAAGGGGGAGAAGGAAGGGGGGAAGAAGGAGGGGAAGGGGGGTAAGAAGGGGGGTGTAAGAGGAGGAAAGGGGAATGGGACTCCTGCCTAGCGTTCTTCCTCTGTCTGGTGTTCACCCACTGCCCCTTCTGCCTGCACGGTTGTAAGCTGCGGGGTGACCACCTCCTGAAACGTGCTATCCATGTAGCTGTCAGCCTCACGGATGCACCATAGCGACTCCAGTCGCCATTCAAGCTCCGAAACACAGAGCTCTAGTAGTTGAAGCTGGAAACACATCCTGCACACATGGTTGTCTAGGCCGCGCAAAGTGTCCAGGACTTCCCACATGCCGCAGGACATGCACTCCACGGGACTGAGCTCCCCTGCCATCCCTCTATTTAAACTTACCTGATTTTAAAAAAGAGAAAGAGAAATATTTACCAAACAGCCAATCACTTACTTGCCCGGCCGAGGGCTGTGAGCTCCTCGCCAGAAGTGAACTCCAGGTCTCCTGCTCCTCAGACTCCTGACCTCCGGGCCTCCCAAACTCATGGAACTCTCGGATCTCCCGAACTCAACGCCTCGATTTCAAAATCCCCATCCTGTTTACAAATCCCTCCATGGCCTCCTCGCCGCTCCTCTGTAATCTTCAGCCTCAGAACCCTCCCAAGATATCTGCGCTCCTCAAATTCTGCCCTCTTGAGCAGCTCTGATTATAACTGCTCAACTATCGGTGGCCTGGGCCCCAAGCTCTGGAACTCCCTGCCTAAATCTCTCTACCTCTTTCCTCCTTTAAGAGGCTCCTTTAAAATCTACCTCTTTGATCAAGCTTTTGGTCATCTGCCGTAATTTCTTCTTGTGTGGCTCGATGTCAAATTTATTTGGTTTGTTTTATAACACTCCTGTGAAGTGCCCTGGGATGTTTGCCTGTTAAGGCGCTATATAAATATAAGTTGTTGTTGAGTAAAAGACCTTTGTGATTCATGAACCCAGTGGGGTCAGGTGAAGAAGCTCACAGGGCAACATAGGTGCAGTCAATGACTTGGGGGAATCCAGCAATCTGCGTGTACCCCAGAGCCCCATCTTGTTGTCCATGGGAAACATCATGAAAGAGTTTGCTCTGGTGCTTAATGAAAGCATGGCCTGCGGACTGACTGATATCCTCTGTGGCCGTCTGTAAGAAGAGAGTAAAACAAGTGAAGGAAAAAAAGAGAAAAACAAGTGGAGGAGAGAGACATGTTTTGCAAACTCACCATTACCAGAAACCTTTGCCTTTAGAGGCTGGTCTTTATTGATGTGGGCCTGCGTGAAATTGTTTCAGAACCATTGAATCTGAGAGCTTTTAAATTTCACCAAGAATCACAAGAACATAAGAAATAAAAGCAGGAGTAGGCCATTTGGCCCCTCGAGCCTGTTCCACTATTTAATAAGATCATGCTGATCTGATCTTGGCCTCAACTCCACTTCCCTGCCTGCTCCCCATACCCTTGACTCCCTTATCGTTCAAAAATCTGTCTATCTCCAACTTAAATATGTTCAATGACCCAGCCTCCAAAGCTCTCTGGGTTAAAGAATTCCAAAGATTCATGACCCTCTGAGAGAAGAAATTCCTCCTCATTTCCATTTAAAATGGGCGATCCTTTATTCTGAAACTATGCCCACTCGTTCTAGATTCCCCCACGAGGGGAAACATCCTCTCTGCATCTACTCTGACAAGCCCCCTCAGAATCTTATAGGTTTCAATAAGATCACCTCTCAGTTTTCTAAACTCCAATGAGTATAGGCCCAACCTGCTCAACCGTTCTTCATAAGGCAACCCCTTCATCTCAGAAATCAACCTCATGAACCTTCTCTGAACTGCCTCCAACGCAAGTATATCCCTCCTTAAATAAGGAGACCAAAACTGCATGCAGCAATACCCTGTACAGTTTTAGCAGGACTTCCCTACTTTTATACTCCACCCCTCTTGCAATAAAGGCCAACATTCCATTTGCCTTCCTGATTACTTGCTGTACCTGCATGCTAACTTTTTGTGTTTCATGCACAAGGACCCCCAGATCCTTCTGTACTGCAGCATTTTGGAATCTCTCTCCATTTAAATAATTTTGCTTTTTTATTTTTCCTACCAAAGGGGATAACCTCACATTTTCCCACATTATACTCCATCTACCAAATTTTTGCCCACTCACATTGCCTGCCTATATCTCTTTGCAGATTCTTTGCGTTCTTCTCACAATTTGCTTTCTCACCCATCTTTGTATCATCAGCAAACTTAGCTACATTACACTTGGTCCCTTCATCCAAGTCATTACTATAGATTGTAAATAGTTGAGGACCGATCCCTGTGGCACCCCACTAGTCACTGTTTGCCAACCGGAAAATTACCCATTTATCCCGACTCTCTGTTTTCTGTTAGTTAGCAAATCCTCTATCCATGCTAATATATTATCCCCAACCCAGTTCAGTAACTTGTGCAGTAACCTTTTATGTGGCACCTCATCAAGTGCCTCTGGAAATCCAAATACACCACATTCACTGGTTCCCCTTTATCCACCCTGCTCGTTCCATCCTCAAAGAGCTCCAGCAAATCTCTCAAACATGATTTCTCTTTCATAAAACCATGCTTGACTGTATTATGATTTTCTAAATGTCCTGCTACTTTCTTAATAATGGTCTCCAGCATTTTCCCAATGACAGATGTTAGGCTAACTGGTCTATAGTTTCCTGCTTTCTGGTTCCCTCCTTTCTTGAATAGGGGCGTTACATTTGCAGTTTTCCAATCCGCAGGGAATTCTGGTAGATTACAACCAATGCATTCATTATCTCTGCAGCCACCACTTTTAAGACCCGAGGATGCAGGCCATCAGGTCCAGGGGACTTGTCCATCTTTAGTTTGCCTAGTACTTTTTCTCTAGTGTTGGTGATTGTTTTAAGTTCCCCCTTCCAATAGCCCTTTGATTATCAATTATTGGGATGCTTTTAGTGTCTTCTACCGTGAAGACCGATACAAAATATTTGTTCAAAGTCTCTGCCTTTTCCGTTTCCCATTATTAATCCCCCAGCCTCATCCTCTAAGGAACCAACATTTACTTTAACTACTCTCTTCCTTTTTATATATCTTTAGCAGCTCTTACTCACTGTTGACAAGTCTTAATGAAAAGGAGTTTGGGTGGGGCAGTGTATGGGACTGTGTGTGTGTGGGGGGGGGGGGAGTGTGTGTGTGTGGCACTGTATGGATGGGTGGGGCACTGTGTGAGTGGGGGGGGGGTAGGGGGGTGTGGAGCATTGCGTGTGGGCGGGGCACTGTTTGTGTGAGGCACTGGGTGGGTGTGGGGATGGGGCACTGTATGGATGGGTTGTGCACTCGGTGTGTGTGGGGAGAGGGCGCAGTGTGTGTGGGGTGGATGGGGCACTGTTTGTGTGAGGCACTGGGTGGGTGGGTCACTATGGATGGGTGGGGCATGGTGTGTGTGGGGCACTGTATGGATGGGTCAGGCACTGGCTGTGTGGGGCAGTGTGTGTGTGGGTGGGGCACTGTATGGATGGGTGGGGCATGGTGTGTGTGGGCCACTGTATAGATGGGTCGGGCACTGGGTGGATGTGGGCAGTGTGTGTGTGAGGCACTGGATGTGTGTGTGGGGGTAGGGCACTATGTTTGAAGCCCTGGATTGGTGTGTGGATGGGGCACTGTATAGATGGGTGTGTGTGTGGGTGTGGCACGGTATGGATGGGTGAGGCACGGTATGAAATGGCCTCCGAAATTCCACTCACTCTGCTCTGTCGATGGTTGCCGCTATGTGCAGTGGTTAGACTCGCTTGTTGGAGATGGTCATTGCCTGGCACTTGTGTGGTGCGAATGCTATTTGCCACTTATCAGCCCAAACCTGAATATTGTCCAGGATGTTGCCGGGAATGGAGAATCTAAGCTGTGAGAACAGATTGGATAGGCTGGATTTGTTTTCATTGGAACAGAGGAGGCTGAGGGGAGACCTCATTGAGGTGTCTAAAATTATGAGGGGCCTAGATATAGTGGATAGAAAGGGCCTATTTCATTTAGCAGAGGGATCAACAACCAGGGGGCATAAATTTAAAGTAATTGTTAGAAGGTTTAGAGGGGATTTGAGGGGAAATTTCTTCACCTAGAGGGTGGTGGTGGGTCTGGAACTCAAAGGGTGGTAGAGGCAGAAACCCTCACCACATTTAAAAAGTACTTGGATGTGCACTTAAAGTGCTGTAACCTGCAGGGCTACGGATCTAGAGCTGGAAAGTGGGATTAGGCTAGATAGCCTCGTTGGCTGGCACAGACACGATGGCCTCCTTCCGTGCTGTAAACTTCTATGATTCTTCTATGAGGTCGGAGGGGGGGTCGGAGGACGAGGGGGGGGGGGGGAAGGAGGACAGCCCGGGGGGGGGGTTTCGGAGGACAGTTTGAGCCCAGAGGTCGGAGGGCAGCGGGAGCCCAGAGGTCGGAGGGCAGCGGGACGTCGGAGGACAGCAGCTGGATTGTGGCACAGGAGTGGCGCAGCATGGGCCAACAGCGAGTTTGTGAGACCGCCATTGCTTCCTACGAAACCCAGGGATAGAGGGCCTGCGGGAAGGAGGACAGTAGGAATATGCGTATATGAACTAGGTCCATACAGCACAGCCTGGTCTCCAGTCGCCTTGCCACTGGACTAAGACCTTGCCCTGTCAAACCCGTGCGGTAGCCAGTGTGCAACGGCCACCCCACGTTAAAAGAACTCACGAACAGGCATCTTCCACACTTTAAGATGAAGTTTGAGACCTGGAACGTCAGGACCCTTATAGACAACCCCAACAGCAACAGACTGGAACGCCACACCACTATCATTACCCGGGAACACGGGCGCTTCAATATGGACATCGCCGCCCTCAGCGAGACCCGGTGGGCAGGGGAAGGCCAACTCAAAGAACAAGATGGTGGCTACACCTTCTTCTGGAAAGGCAAACCAGAAGCAGAACTCCGCCTCCATGGAGTTGGCTTTGCCGTAAAAATCTAGTGGGCCGTCTCAGAGACTCCCCCTGTGGGATAAACAAACGCCTTATGACTCTTCGGCTCAGCCTAGCCCGGAACCAGTGCGCTATGGTCATCAGTGCGTATGCCCCAACACTGGAAGCTACAGACGAGACCAAAGAGGAATTCTACTCCAGCCTCGGACAATCCCTGTCCCGAGGCCCAACAGGTGACTCAACACCAGAGTCGGAAAGGACACAGACCTCTGGGGAGGTGTGATCGGCAGAGAGGGGGTAGGGAAAGCCAACTCCAATGGCACCCTCCTCCTGACGAAATGCTTAGAACACGGTCTGGTCATAACCAATACCCTGTTCCGTCAGAAGGACAAATATAAAGCTTCAAAGCAACACCCTCACTCCAAGCACTGGCATCTGCTGGACTCTGTCATCGTCCGAGCGAGGGAACGCAAAGACGTGCGCAACACCCGCGCCATGACAGGAGCTGACAACTGCTGGATGGACCACCGTCTAATTCGTTCTGTCATCACCATCAACATTGCCCCAAAACAGCGATGACAATAGAAACAATGCCGCAGGAAAATCAATGCCGGTGCACTCAAAGATCCTGTTAAGAAAGCCCTGTTCAGCCAGCGCCTCGCTACCAACCTCAGGACTCCCAGTGACCCAGTGTCCACAGCGCCTGGTCAACTCTCAAGGTTTCCATAACCAGCACCTGTGAAGAGACACTCGATCACTCGACCAGGATACACCAAGACTGGTTCGACGAGAGCGACCAGGAAATCCAGGAGCTAATCTGTCACAAACGCAAGGTATTCTTGGACTGGAAGCAACAACACAACTAGAGGGCAAGAAAACAGCTCTATAGACGTCTGAAGGCCGAGGTCCAACAGAAAACCTAAAGAACATGTGACCTAAAGAACAGATGGTGGGTGGAGAAAGCTCAAGAAACCCACGACGTGCGAGGATTCTTCAGTGCAGTCAAGACCACCTACGGCCCAAGCACCCAAGGCCCTAGGCCACTGCTGGCCAAGAACGGAGAGGTGCTCATCAAGGACAGAGAGGCAGTCAGTGCCCGGTGGAAGGAGCACTTCGAGGATCTCCTCAACCGAGACTCTGTCTTCTAAGTGAGTGTCCTCGACTCCATCCCACACCATGCCACCCGCCACCATCTCAGCACAACCCCAGCCCGGCACGAGGTTGAAAAGGCCATTCAACAACTGAAGAACACAAGTCATTAGGAGCAGATGGAATCCCCGCCAAAGCACAAAAACATGGCGGAGAAGCACTACTGACGCAGATCCATCTCTCTTATCTGGAAGGAGGAGATTATGCCAGGAGATCTCAGAGATGCTGCAATCATGAACATCTTCAAGAAGGGTGACAAATCTGACTGTGGTAACTACAGAGGAATCTCCCTGCTGTCGACCACCGGGAAAGTCATCGCAAGAATTCTCCTCAATCGCCTTCTTCCCGTGGCTGAAGAACTCCCAGTGTCACAATACGGATTCCGCCCACTAAGGGGCACAATGGACATGATCTTCACAGCGCGGCAGATTTAAGAGAAATGCAGGGAACAGCACCAACCCTTGTACATGGCCTTCTTCGACCTCACAAAAGCCTTCGTCAATCATGAGGGATTATGGAGCATCCTCCTCAGATTCGGCTGCCCTCAAGTTTGTCACCATTCTCCGCCTGCTCCACGATGACATGCCGGCCGTGATCCTGACCAACGGATCCACCACAGACCCAATCCATGTTTGGACCGGGGTCAAGCAAGGCTGTGTCATCGCACCAACGCTCTTGTCGATCTTCCTTTCTGCAATGCTCCATCTCGCCTTCGGCAAGCTTCCCGCTGGAGTGGAGCTAAATTACAGGACAAACGGGAATCTGTTCAAGCTCCGCCACCTCCAGGCCAGATCCAAGGTCGTCCCATCTTCCGTCATCGAACTACAGTACGCAGACGACGCCTGCGTCTGCGCACGCTTGGAGGCTGAACTCCAAACCATCGGCAACACCTTCACCAAGGCGTACAAGAGCATGGGCCTTACACTAAACATCCGTAGGACAAAGATCCTCTACCAACCTGTCCCCGCTACACAGCACTGCCCCCCCCAGTTATCAAAATCCATGACGAGGTCTTGGACAACGTGGACCATTTTCCATACCACTGGAGCCTACTGTCAACAAGGGCAGACATCAACGATGAGGTCCAACACCGCCTTCAGTATGCCAGTGCAGCCTTTGGTCACCTGAGGAAGAGAGTGTTTGAAGACCAAGACCTCAAAACTAGCACCAAGCTCATGGTCTACAGAGCAGTGGTGATACCTGCCCTCCTGTATGGCTCAGAGACATGGACCATGTACAACATTTATTTCAAAACAATGGAGAAGTACCACCAACGCTGCCTCTGCAAGATCCTGCAAATCTACTGGCAGGATAGGCAAACTAACGTCAGTGTCCTTGCTCAGGCCAACAACCCCAGCATCGAAGCACTGACCACACTCGATCAGCTCTGCTGGATGGGCCACATCGCCTGCATGCCTGACACGCGTCTCCCAAAACAAGCACTCTACTCGGAGCGCTTCTCGGAGCCAGGTGGGCAGAGGAAACGCTTCGACACCCTCAAAGCCTCCTTGAAAAAATGTAGCACCCCACCGACACCTGGGAATCCCTGGCCGAAGACCACCCAAACTGGAGGAAAAGCATCCGGGAAGGTGCTGAACACCTCGAGTCTCTTCGTCGAGAGCAAGCTGAAGCCAAGCGTCGACAGCAGAAGAAGCGCGCGGCAACCCAGGCTCCCCACCCAGCCATTCCTTCAACCACCGTCTGCCCCACCTGTGACAGAGACTGTAGGTCCCGCATTGGACTCTTCAGTCACCTGATAACTCATTTCTAGTGTGGAAGCAAGTCATCCTCGACTCCGAGGGACTGCCTATGATGATGAAATGGGAATGGAGTAGCAAGTACTGATGTACTGACTGAGGGCAGGATGTTACTCAGTGTTCTGGAACCCCTTACTCTTCTTCCAATAGTGCCATGCAATGTTTAGCACTCCCTTAAGCTGTCTGACATAGTCTCCGTATGACTTTCCTAAAGAGCAGCCCCTCCGACAGTGCGGCGCTTCCTCAGTACTGCCCGTCCGACAGTGCAACGCTCCCTCAGTACTGACCCTTTGACGTGCAGCGCTCCCTCAGTACTGTCCCTCCAACAGTGCAGCAATCCCTCAGTACTGTCCCTCCAACAGTGCAGCACTCCATCAGTACTGTCCCTCCAAAAGTGCAGCGCTCCCTCAGTACTGTCCCTCCAACAGTGCAGTGCTCCCTCAGTACAGCCCCTCCGACAGTGCGCCGCTCCCTCAGTACTGCCCCTCCGACAGTGCGGCGCTCCCTCAGTACTGCCCCTCCGACAGTGCAGCGCTCCCTCAGTACTGCCCCTCCGACAGTGCAGCGCTCCCTCAGTACTGCCCCTCCGACAGTGCGGCGCTCCCTCAGTACTGCCCCTCCGACAGTGCGGCACTCCCTCAGTACCTCCGCTCCAACAGTGCGGTGCTCCCTCAGTACTGCCCCTTCGACAGTGTGGTGCTCCCTCAGTACTGCCCCTTCGACAGTGTGGCACTCCCTTAGTATTGCACTGGAGTGTCAGCCTAGATTATATGCCTGAATCCCGAAGCAGGGTTCGAACGCACGACCTTCTGACTGAGCAGAAGGTATGAGTAACTGAGCCCAGGGTGACATAAACTGAGAACATTTGGTTTGTGTTGGGAAGGATTGGTTTAACGCACATGGTCAGTTTCATTTCGCTTCTTGTGTTGCTTTCGAAATATACATGAGCTCAAAATATATGAAAAGCTTGAATTTACTGGGATATATTTGATTGTATACTTTTATATAAAATTCTCATTTGAACTCTCCGTCTGCCTGAAGCCAGAGCTGCCGATCGCTTCACTTCAGTCACTGAAAGCAAGGAGGAAGGAGATAGACACAGAGACATGAGCCAATATGAAGACATGGGTACAGGTCTGTCACTGTGTAATACTGGGGTACAGTACTTTAAAAAAAAAAATTAGTTCATGGGATGTGGGCATCGCTGGCAAGGCCGGCATTTATTGCCCGTCCCTAATTGCCCCTTGAGAAGATGGTGGTGAGCTGCCTTCTTGAACCGCTGCAGTCCGTGTGGTGAAAGTGCTCCCACAGTGCTGTAGGGAGGGAATTCCAGGATTTTGACCCAGCGACAATGAAGGAACGGCAATATACTTCCAAGTCAGGATGGTGTGTGACTTGGAGGGGAACATGGAGATGATGGTGTGCCCATGCGGCTGCTACCCTTGTCCTAGGAAGTAAAGGTTGCGGTTATGGGAGATGTTGCCGAAGAAGCCTTGGCGAGTTGCTGCAGTGCATCTTGTAGATGGTGCACACTGCAGCCACGGTGCGCCGGTGGTGGAGGGAGTGAGTGTTGAAGGTGGTGGATGGGGGGCCGATCAAGCGGCTGCTTTGTCCTGGATGGTGTTGAGCTTCTTGAGTGTTGTTGGAGCTGCACTTATCCAGGCAAGTGGAGAGTGTTCCATCACACTCCTGACTTGTGCCTTGTAGATGGAGGAAAGGCTTTGGGGAGTCAGGAGGTGAGACACTCGCTGCAGAATACCCAGCCTCTGACCACCTCCTGTTGCCACAGTATTTATGTGGCTGGTCCAGTAAAGTTTCTGGTCAATGGTGACCCCCAGGATGTTGATGGTGGGGGATTCGGTGATGGTAATGCCATTGAATATCAAGGGGCGGTGGTTAGACTCTCGCTTGTTGGAGATGGTCATTGCCTGGCACTTGTGTGGCGCGAATGTTACTTGCCACTTGCCACTTATCAGCCCAAGCCTGAATGTTGTCCAGGTCTTGCTGCATGCGGGCACGGACTGCTCCATTATCTGAGGGGTTGTGAATGGAACTGAACACTGTGCAGTCATCAGCGAACATCCCCACTTCTGACCCTGTGATGGAGGGAAGGTCATTGATGAAGCAGCTGAAGATGGTTGGGCCTAGGACACTGCCCGGAGGAACTCCTGCAGCGATGTCCTGGGGCTGAGATGATTGACCTCCAACCACCACAACCATCTTCCTTTGTGCTGGGTATGACTCCAGCCAGTGGAGAGTTCCCCCTGATTCCCATTGATTTCAGTTTTACTCGGGCTTCTTGATGCCACACTCAGTCAAATGCTGCCTTGATGTCAAGGGCAGTCACTCTTACCTCACCTCTGGAATTCAGCTCTGTTGTCCATGTTTGGACCAAGGCTGTAATGAGGTCTGGAGCCAAGTGGTCCTGGCGGAACCCAAACTGAGCATCGGTGAGCAGGTTATTGGTGAGTAAGTGCTGCTTAATAGCACTGTCGATGACACCTTCCATCACTTTGGTGATGATTGAGAGTAGACTGATGGGGCGGTAATTGGCCAGATTGGATTTGTCCTACTTTTTGTGGACAGGACATACCATTATTGAATAGCGGAGCAGGCTCGAGGGGCCGTACGGCCTATTCCTGCTCCTAGTTCTTATGTTATTACGTCTCCTCATGGGACAATTCCCCCATCCCAGGAATCAGTCTGAACCTTTGTTGCACTCCATCTAAAGCAAGTGCCTGAAGGTGCTGACTCTCCCTGGGGTACAGTTCCTGAAGGTGCTGACTCTCACTGGGGTACAGTTCCTGAAGGTGCTGACTCTCTCTGGGGTACAGTTTCTGAAGGTGATGACTCTCACTGGGGTACAGTTTCTGAAAGTGATGACTCTCACTGGGGTACAGTTCCTGAAGATGCTGACTCTCTCTGGGATACAGTTCTTGAAGGTGATGACTCTCCCTGGGGTACAATTCCTGAAGGTGCTGACTCTCTCTGGGGTACAGTTCTTGAAGATGATGACTCTCCCTGGGGTACAGTTCCTGAAGGTGCTAACTCTCTCTGGGATACAGTTCCTGAAGGTGATGACTCTCCCTGGGGTACAGTTCCTGAAGGTGCTAACTCTCTCTGGGATACAGTTCCTGAAGGTGATGACTCTCAATGTCTCGGGTCCAATGTGACCAGTGTTAATGTGGCCAGTTACATTTCCACGGGTCGGACTTGGGGATTTTCAGACATTTGCCGAGCTTTTCACAACCCGGAGGATCCCAATTCTGTTGGGAGAAAATAGAATCATTTCATTAACAACTCCTCCAATATCTCTATTTACTCACACCCCTTACACACTCTTCATTCACCTCCACCGTACACATTCCCTCCATTGCCCTATGTCACTCCACCCATCCCCCCTCCACCCACTTCCTCCACGCTCTCCAACCACTCCTTCCCTCCCTCTCTCCGCTCACTCACTCCATGCCTCACTCACTCACTCTCAGACTGTTACATTCTCCAACATCTCAGGTGCAGCGATACACTCCATGCCTTTGTTACTTCTAAGGGTGACTACAATGCACTCCTGGCTGGCCTCCCACATTCTACCCAATGGAAACTTGAGGTGATCTAAAACTTGGCTGCCCATGTCCTAACGGCACCAAGTCCCAACGCGCACCAAGTCCCGCTCACCATCACCCGTGCTCGCTGACCTACATTGGCTTCCGGTGAAGCAGCGCCTCAGTTTCAAAATTCTCATGCTTGTTTTCAAATCCCTCTGTGGCTTCGCCCCTCCCTATCTCTGCAAACTCCTTCAGCCCCACAACCCTCCCGAGATATCTGCGCTTCTCTAATTCTGCCCTCTTGAGCAACACTGATTATAATCATTCAGCCATTGGTGGGGGTGCCGCCTTTTGCCTGGGCCCTAATCTCTGGAATTCCCTCCGTAAACCTCTCCGCCTCTCTTTCCTCCTTCAAGACGCTCCTTAAAACATACCTCTTTGACCAAGCTTTTGGTAACCTGCCCTGTGGCTCGGTGTCAAATTTTTTACTCAATACTCCTGTGAAGCGCCTTGGGATGTTTCACTACCTTAAAGGCGCTATATAAATACAAGTTGAGGTGACAGCAGCCCGAGCGGAGTGGTGCCAGAGGGGCTTGTATTGGGGCTTCTGTTGGGTAATCGGTAATTAACTCTCAGGTGCTATACGCTGGCAGGAGCTGATCTCATAGAAATCTTCATTACAGTTTTTGAGGATGTAACTAGCAAGGTAGATAAAGGGGAACCAGTGGATGTAGTATATTGGGATTTCCAAAAAGCATTCAATAAGGTGTCACATAAAAGGTTATTGGACTGGGATTGGAGATAATGTATTCGCAAAGATAGAAGATTGGTTAACGGACAGAAAACAGAGAGTAGAGATAAACGGATCTTTTTCAGGTTGACAGACTGTAACTAGTGGGGTACCGCAAGGATCGGTGCTTGGGCCCCAGCTATTTACAATCTATATTAATGACCTTGATGAAGGGATCGAGTGTAATGAATCCAAGTTTGCTGACGATACAAAGCTAGGTGGGACAGTAAGCTGTGAGGTGAACACAAAGCTTCTGCAAAGGGATATAGATAGACTAAGTGAGTGGGCAGTAAGGTGGCAGATGGAGTATAATGTAGGGAAATGTGAAGTTATTCACTTTGGTAGGAAGAATAGAAAAACAGAATATTTTTAAATGGTCAGAAACTTTTAAATGCTGGTGTTCAGAGAGATTTATGTGTCCTCGTGCAAGAAACACAGATAGCTAGCAGGCAGGTACAGCAAGCAGTAAGGAAGGCAAATGGCATGTTGGCCTTTATCGCAAGGGAGTTGGAGTATGTCTTGGTACAACTGTACAGGGGCTTGGTGAGACCACACCTGAAGCACTGTGCACAGTTTTGGTCTCCTTATCTAAGAAAGGATATACTTGCCTTGGAGGCGATGCAACGGAGGTTCACCAGACTGATTCCTGGAATGAGAGGGCTGTCCTATGATGAGAGATTGTGTAGAATGGGCCTATACTCTCTGGAGTTTAGAAGAATGAGAGGTGATCTCATTGAAACATACAAGATTTTGAAGGGGATTGACAGGGTAGATGCTGAGAGGTTGTTTCGCCTGGCTGGAGTGTCTAGAATCAGACGGCAAAGTCTCAGGTTAAGGGTTTGACCATTTAAGACAGATTTGAGGAGGAATTTCTTCACTCGGAGGGTTGTAAATCTTTGGAATTCTCTGTCCCAGAGGGCTGTGAATGCTGAATATATTCAAGGCAGAGATCGATAGATTTTTGGAGTCCAGGGGAATCAAGGAATTATGGAGATTGGGCGGGAAAGTGGAGTTGAGGTCGATGATCAGCTATGATCTTATTGAATGGCGGGGCAGGCTCGAGGGGCCGTATGGCCTACTCCTATTTGTTATGTTGAGTTCCGTTTTGTGACGGACTAGATACTTGATGGTGATTAATTCACTGTAAAGTCAAAGGGGACACACTGGGCAGATTTGTTACTTCAGGTTTTGTGTTTTAAAGATTAGGGATGGAGTTGAGAGACATTGTGCCCTGTGAAGAAGTTTCAAATCCTGAGGACAAAGGTTAAAAAATGAGGCAGTCGGGAGTAAGAAAGGAAACCGGGACATTTTTTCATCCAAAGGTTAATCAAGTGGGAACAACTTCCCAAGGAAGGACATTGAAGTGAATAAGGGCTCAGGAGACATTAATCTTTCTGGAGAGAGAAGGAATCGAGAAAGATGGTGAGAAGGTGGGAAAAGATAAAAAAGAGCCTGCATCTTTCACAACCTCATGACGTCCCAAAGCACTTTACAGCCAATGAAGTACTTTTTGAAGTGTAGTCACTGTTGTAATGTAGGAAACGTGGCAGCCAGTGTGCGCACAGCACAAACACCAATGTGACAATGACCAGATCATGTTTGAGTGATGTTGGTTGAGGGATAAATTTTGGCGCAGGACACCAGGGACACCCTGCTCTTCAAAATAGTGCCATGGGATCTTTTACATGCACCAGAGAGCATATATGGGGGGGGGGGATGGCAGAGAAAGACGGTGGGGTGGGGGGCGGGCGAGGAGGGAATTGGGGGCGAGGGGGTAATTAGGAAGAGAGAGAGAGGGGGAATTGGGGGATAAGGGTCAGGGCGGGGGCAGGGAGTCGATATATTTGTTGTGCCGATTGATCCCTTTCAGAATGGCAGGCAGTGACTAGTGGGGTACTGCTATTGAGGGAGTGCAGCGAAGGTTCACCAGACTGATTCCCGGGATGGCAGGACTGACATATGAAGAAAGACTGGATCGACTAGGCTTATATTCATTGGAATTTACAAGAATGAGAGGGGATCTCATAGAAACATATAAAATTGGACAGATTAGATGCAGAAAAAATGTTCCTGATGTTGGGGAAGTCCAAAACCAGGGGTCACAGTCTAAGGATAAGGGGTAAGCCATTTAGGACTGAGATGAGGAGAAACTTCTTCACTCAGAGAGTTGTGAACCTGTGGAATTCTCTACCTCAGAGAGTTATTGAGGACAGTTCGTTAGATATATTCAAAAGGGAGTTAGATGTGGCCCTTACGGCTAAAGGGGTATGGAGAGAAAGCAGGAATGGGGTACTGAAGTTGCATGATCAGCCATGATCATATTGAATGGTGGTGCAGGCTCGAAGGGCCGAATGGCCTACTCCTGCACTTATTTTCTATGTTTTAATGTTTCTATGTCCTTTGCAGATTCTAAATATCGGTACGGAGCACGAGCAAAAGGAGTTGTGACCAGCAGGTGGCAGTGGCGCTGCAGGTGCAGTTTTGTTTTCAGCACCGCCACATTTACTGATCTTTCATATAAATGCTGAGGGGTTCCGGATTAATAATTAATCCTGCTTTTGTGCTGAACAATTGTTATAAATAATAATTCTGACCACTCACCATGACGGCCCGGTCACACACATTGAGCTGCGGTTCCCCCGGCACCAGCGACGATTTGTGATGTTGCACAATGTTGGTGATCTTTCTCATCGTCTCCTCGTACTCAGGGTGGGAAAACCTGCAACATCAGGAGGAGCAGGTCAGAGAGGCGAGGGAGGGGGGGAGAATGAGGGAGGGGGGGAGAATGAGGGCGAATGAGAGGGAGAATGAGGGGAGAGAGGGAGAAGGAGGGAGAGAGGGAGAAGGAGGGAGAGAGGGAGAAAGAGGGGAGAGAGGGAGAAGGAGGGGAGAGAGGGAGAAGGAGGGGAGAGAGGGAGAAGGAGGGGGAAGGGGAAGAGAGGGAGAAGGGGAAGAGAGGGAAAAGGGGGAAGAGAGGGAAAAGGGGGGGGAGAGGGAGAAGGAGGGAGAGAGGGAAAAGGGGGAGGGGGGGAAGGAAGGAGAGAGGAGGGAGGAGGGGGAAAAGGGGGAGAGGGGGGAGGAAGAGGGGAGTGGGGGGGGGAGAGGCGGAGCGACGGAGAAGGGGGGAAGAGAGGGAGAATCATCATGGACTAGAATCATACAAATTTACGACAGGGAAGAAGGCCATTTCGGCCCATCGTGTCCGCGCCGGCTAACAAGAGGCTATCCAGCCTAATCCCACTTACCAACTCTTGGTCCGTAACCCTGCAGGTTACAGCACTTCAAGTGCATATCCAAGTACTTTTTAAATGTGGTGAGGAATTCTGCCTCTACCACCCTTTCAGGCAGTGAGTTCCAGACCTCCCACGATCCTCGGCATGAAGAAATTTCCCCTCAAATCCCCTCTAAACCTTCTACCAATTACTTTAAATTTATGCCCCCTGGATGTTGACCCCTCTGCCAAGAGAAATAGGCCATTTCTATCCACTATATCTAGGCCCCTCAGAATGTGGTGTATTTGGACTTTCACAAGAGATTGGTGTGCAAAATTAAAGCACATGGTTTGGGGTTAATGTACTGACATGGATTGAGAACTAGTTGGCAGACAGGAAGCAGAGAGTTGGGATAAATGGATCCTTTTCAGAATGGCAGGCAGTGAATAGTGGGGTGCCACAGGGCTATTTACATTAATGATTTAGATGAAGGAATTGAGTGTAACATCTCCAATTTTGCAGATGACACTAAACTGGGTGGCGGTGTGAGCTGTGAGGAGGACGCTAAGAGGCTGCAAGGTGACTTGGACAGGTTAGGTGAGTGGGCAAATGCATGGCAGATGCAGTATAATGTGGATAAATGTGAAGTTATCCACTTTTGTGGCAAAAACACGAAGGCAGAATATTATCTGAATGGTGACAGATTAGGAAAGGGGGAGGTGCAACGAGACCTGGGTGTCATGGTACATCAGTCATTGAAAGTTGGCATACAGGTACAGCACGTGGTGAAGAAGACAAATAGCATGTTGGCCTTCATAGCTAGGGGATTTGAGTATAGGAGCAGGGAAGTCTTGCTGCAGTTGTACAGGGCCTTGGTGAGGCCTCACCTGGAATATTGTGCTCAGTTTTGGTCTCCTAATCTGAGGAAGGACGTTCTTGCTATTGAGGGAGTGCAGCGAAGGTTCACCAGACTGATTCCCGGGATGGCAGGACTGATATATGAGGAGAGACTGGATCAACTGGGCCTGTATTCACTGGAGTTTAGAAGGATGAGAGGAGATCTCATAGAAACATATAAGATTCTGACGGGACTGGAAAGGTTAGATGCAGGAAGAATGTTCCCGATGTTGGGGAAGTCCAGAACCAGGGAACACAGTCTAAGGATAAGGGGTAAGCCATTTAGGACTGAGATGAGGAGAAACTTTTTCACTCAGTGAGTTGTTAACCTGTGGAATTCTCTACCGCAGAGAGTTGTTGATGCCAGTTCATTGGATATATTCAAGAGGGAGCTAGATATGGCCCTTACGACTAAAGGGATCAAGGAGTATGGAGAGAAAGCAGGAAAGGGGTATTGAGGTGAATGATCAGCCATGATCTTATTGAATGGTGGTGCAGGCTCGAAGGGCCGAATGACCTACTCCTGCACCTATTTTCTATGTTCCATGTTTATTCAATGAGGTCTCCCCTCAGCCTCCTCTGTTCCAAGGAAAACAAACCCAGCCTATCCAATCTGTCCTGATAGCTAAGATTCTCCACTCTTGGCAACATCCTCGTAAATCTCATCTGTACCCTCTCCAGTGCAATCACATCTTTCCTGTAATGTGGTGACCAGAACTGCACGCACTACTCTAGCTGTGGCCCAACTAGTACTTTATGCAGTTCAAGCATAACCCTCCTGCCTCGGCTAATAAAGACAAGCATTCCGTCTACCTTCTTAACCACCTAGCCTGCTACCTTCAGGGATCTGTGGACATGCACTCCAAGGTCCCTCTGTTCCTCTACACTTCTCAGTGTCCTACCGTTTAATGTGTATTCCCTTGCCTTGTTAGCCCTCTCCAAATACATTACCTCACATTTCACCGGATTGAATTCCATTTGTCTCTGTTCTGCCCACCTGACCGTTTGATTGATATCTTCCTGCTGTCTACAGCTTTCTTCATCATTATCAACCACACGGCCAATTTTCGTATCCGCTGCTAACTTCTTAATCATACCCCCTATATTTAAGTCTGGATCACTGATGTATACCACAAAAAGCAAGGGACCCAGCACTGAGCCCTGCGGAACCCCACTGGAAACAGCTTTCCAGTCACAAAAACACCCATCAACCATTACCCTTTGCTTCCTGCCTTTGAGCCAATTTTGGATTCAACTTGCCACTTTGCCCTGGATCCCATGGGCTTTTACTTTCGTGACCAGTCTGCCATGTGGGACCTTATCAAAAGCCTTGCTAAAATCTATATACACTATATCATACACACTACCCTCATCGACCCTCCTCGTTACCTCCTCAAAAAATTCAATCTAGTTAGTCAGACTCGAACTTCCCTTAACAAATCCATGCTGACTGTCCTTGATTAATCCATGTCTTTCTAAATGAAGATTTATCCTGTCCTTCAGAATTTTTTTCAATAATTTTCCCACCACCGAGGTTAGGCTGACTGGCCTGTAATTACTCGGTCGATCCCTTTCTCCCTTCTTAAACAAAGGTACAACATTAGCAGTGCTCCAGTCCCCTGGCACCACACCTGAAGCCAGAGAGGATTGGAAAATGATGGTCAGAGCCTCTGCTATTTCTTCTTTTATTTCGTTTAACAGCCTGGGATATATTTCATCCGGGTCTGGGGACTTAGCCACTTTCAAAGCTGCTAAACCCTTTAATACCTCCTCTCTCACTATGTTTATTTTATCTAATATTTCACTCCTCCTCCCAATAGCAGTGTCTGCATCGCCCCTCTCTTTTGTGAAAACAAATGCAAAGTATTCATTAAGAACCATATCCACGTCTCCCGCTTCCACACACAGATTACCCTCATGGTCTCAAATAGGCCCTACCCTTTCTTTAGTTATCCTCTTGCTCTTAATATATTTATAAAACATCTTTGGGGTTTCCTTGATTTTACTTGACAAGAATTGTTCATGCTCTCTCTTTGCTTTCCTAATATCCTTTTTAATTTCACCCCTGCACTTTCTATACTCTAGAGATTCTGCAGTATTTAGCCCTCGGTATCTGTCATAAGCCTCTTTTTTTCTTTATCCTACCCTGTATGTCCCTTGATATCCAGGGAGCTCTAGATTTGTTAGTCCCACCCTTCGGTTGGGGGAGGGATGCACTTGCGCTGGGGTACGGGACTTTGGCTGGGGGAGCCAGCACTTGCGCTGGGGGGGGGGGGGGGCAAGGATTTTGGCTGGGGGAGGGATGCACTTGCGCTGGGGTACGGGACTTTGGCTGGGGGAGCCAGCACTTGCGCTGGGGGGGGGGGCAAGGGTTTTGGCTGGGGGAGGGATGCACTTGCGCTGGGGTACGGGACTTTGGCTGGGGGAGCCAGCACTTGCGCTGGGGTAAGGGACTTTGGCTGGCACTTGGTGGCTTCTGGGAAGATCTATCCTCTGTGGCTTCTGGAAGTCAAAGTGGATCGAGTTACAAATTGCGGTCAGTGAGAACTTGGGATGTAACTGGCGGTTCCAGTTACATATTCCAGAGAAACTTCAGGGTGTGGCTTATCCTCCAAGGGGACCAATTAGAGACAAAAGGCGGCCATTTTTTACAGTACAAATAAGCATGTTCTTTTTATATATAGAATAATTGATACCCGGGAGTCAGTTACAGGCTGGCTGGAATCTAATCGAGGGGGTCGGGAGGAGTGGGGGGGGGTTATATATAGAATAACAGATACCCTGGAGTGTTACAGACTGGAATCTAATCGAAGGCACTAGGTTGAGGTTTAATTTAAACCTGACCCTCCCTCCCCCTCGATATCCCCTCCCTACTCCCCCTACCCTTCTTATAGTTCCCTCCCCCTCATTGCCATCCCTAGCTCCTCTGCCCCATCTCCCATAATATTCCTATACCCTCCCTCCCCTCCCATCCTCCTCCATCTCACCTAATGGGGTATCGCTCTCCAGGGTCCCTACCAAGGTGGAAGAGCAGAGGCTGCAAGGTGTGATCTCGTTGATCGTGAGTTGTGACTCCCGTCACGTTCTGACCCGGGCAGAAGTTAATTCCCTGAAATTAAATAAAACAGGTTTTGTGATTTGGGAAATATTCAATCGGAATCGTTCACTTCTTAGATTCTGAAAATATACAGGCACGAGAGCACCTGGGATCAGAGAATTTTTGGTTAGCACGGCTGTTTCTGCAGGTCAGATACAAGTCTTAGAAACCCAGAGGGAGCCCAGGAGGAGGCCATTCAGCCCCTCGAGCCTGTTACACAGGAACAGGAGGCGGCTGTTGAGCCCCTCGAACCTGTTACACAGGAACAGGAGGAGGCCGTTCAGCCCCTCGAGCCTGTTACACAGGAACAGGAGGAGGCCATATAGCCCCTTGAGCCTGTTACACAGGAACAGGAGGCGGCTGTTGAGCCCCTCGAACCTGTTACACAGGAACAGGAGGAGGCCGTTCAGCCCCTCGAGCCTGTTACACAGGAACAGGAGGAGGCCATTCAGCCCCCTCGAGCCTGTTGCACAGGAACAGGAGGAGGCCGTCCAGTCCCTCGAGCCACAGATAGCCTCCTGCAGACTCTGGATTTACAATGAGTATATTTAAAAGGCAGTTTTGACTGAGGGGTACAGGTTCTGCAGACACTGACTCTCACTGGGTTATATGAACAATGACCAGGAGCAGGAACCCTGGCTGATTTCCCCTCTCTCTCTAACCCAGGGGTCACTGGGCAGTGATCAGGAGCAGGAACCCTGGCTGATTTCCCCTCTCTCTCTAACCCAGGGGTCACTGGGCAGTGATCAGGAGCAGCAACCCTGGCTGATTTCCCCTCTCTCTAACCCAGGAGTCACTGGGCAGTGATCAGGAGCAGGAACCCTGGCTGATTTCCTCTCTCTCTAACCCAGGGGTCACTGGATAGTGATCAGGAGCAGGAACCCTGGCTGATTTCCCCTCTCTCTAACCCAGGGGTCATTGGGACTAACTATGGCATCTGTAGGAAGGAAAGCTGCCATTAATGCCCAGTTTAGTGATATTGGGAACCATTACGGAACATTGCGAAATAGGGATATTCCGGTCCAGGTGGATGTGATGCTCCGTTGGAACCATTCAAGGAGATCACTACCGTGTTCTTTACACTTGAACCTCACCAAAGAGCACCAGAAACACAGAAAATGAAAGTTTATCTCATTGCTGTTGTTGGGACCTTGCTGCACATGAATTAGTCTCTGCCTTCACTGAGTTACTGACTGTACAGAAGGTGTTCCTGAGGGATGGGATAAGGCGATATATTGCATCCAGTCTTCCCTTTCATGTCTCTCAGGCTGTATTCACTGTGTGTGGGGATCATTTCCCCCTTCCATCCCCACATTAACTATCGAGCCCTTCCCCTTGTTTCCCTGCGAGATTCCCGCTCCCAGGCTCGCTCTATGATCAGCAATAATGTTATTGAATGGCGGAGCAGGATCGAGGGGCCGAGTGACCTACTCCTGCTTCTATTTCATGTTGTCTGGAGGCGGAGACTCACCTGCTGCAGTTCCTCCCAGGAGTTACTCCAGGTCCAGTAATGCGCCTTGTACAGTCCGAGTCGCACGGCCATCAGCTCATTCCCTCGGTAGTAAAACACTGGCCTGCATGGCGAGACACAGCTACAATAATACTGAGCCGCAATATTCACAGCACATGCGAAGCGCTACGTAGTGCAGATGAGTCACATTTTACACACACACACACACACATACACAAGGCAGACAGTGAAACCCCGGAAATAAAATAAGTCTGAAACTGCCAACACTTTACAAAGCAGGGAGGACTTTCGGAGTGGGTTAGACATGACCCATCATCCCTGGGATCTGGATTCAAATCCAGACCAGACCGATGGGACCAACATCTCTCCATCTGCTGGCCGTAGGGGCCTGACCGACAATCAGTCTGGGCAGGGAGAAACACTGACCTTACATCAAACCTAATTAGCAATGTCCCACAGAGTGTATCATAGAACGGTTACAGCACGGAAGAAGGCCATTAGACCTGTGCCAGCTCTCTGCAAGAGCACTTCAGCTAGTCTCACTCCCCCGCCCTTTCCCCGTAGCCCTGCAATTTTTTTCTTTCAGGTACTTATCCAACTCCCTTTTGAAAGCCACGATTGAGTCTGCCTCCATCACCCTTTCAGGCAGTGGATTCCAGATCCTAACCACTCACTGCGTAAAATAGCTTTTTCTTATATGGCCTTTGGTTCTTTTGCCAATCACCTTAAATCTGAGTCCTCTGGTTCTTGACCCTTGCGCCAATGGGAACAGTTTCTCTCTATCTACTCTGTCCAGACCCCTCATGATTTTGAACACCTCGATCAGATCTCCTCTCAATCTTCCCTGCTCTAAGGAGAACAACCCCAGCTTCTCCAGTCTGAAGTCCCTCATCCTTGGATTCATTCTCGTAAATCATTTCTGCACCCTCTCTGAGGCCTTCACATCCTTCCTAAAGTGTGGTGCCCAGAATTGGACACAATACTCCAGTTGAGTGTTTTATACAGGTTCATCATAATTGCCACACTTTTGTACTCTATACCTCTATTCATGAAGCCCAGGATCCCGTAAGTTTTTCTCAACCTTCAACGATTTATGCACATAATACCCCCAGGTCTCTCTGTTCATTTAGGATTGTATCCTTTAGTTTATATTTCCTCTCCTCATTCTTTCTACCAAAATGTATCACTTCACACTTTTCTGGGTTAAATTTCATCTGCCACGTGTCCACCCATTCCACCAACTTGTCTATGTCATCTTGAAGTGCATCACTATCCTGCTCACTGTTCACTATACTTCCAAGTTTTGTGTCGTCTGCAAATTTAGAAATTGTGTCCTGTGCACCCACATCGAAGTCATCAAGAAAAGCAGTGGTCCCAGTACCTACCCCTGGGGAACACCACTGCATACCTTCCTCCAGTCCGAAACACAACCATTCACCACTGCTCTGTTTTCCGGCACTAAGTCAATTTCTTATCTATGCTGCCACTGTCCCTTTTACTCCATGGGCTTCAATTTTGCTGGCAATCCTATTATGTGGCACTCTGTCGAACGCCTTTTGGAATCAGTGTACTGCATTGCCCTCATCAACCCTCTCTGTTACCTCATCAAAAAACTCAATCAAGTTCAAGTAGCCAAGTTTGCTGACGATACAAAGATGGGAGGAAAAGCAATGTGTGAGGAGGCCACAAAAAATCTGCAAAAGGACATAGACAGACTAAGTGAGTGGGCAAAAATTTGGCAGATGGAGTATAATGTTGGAAAGTGTGAGGTCATGCACTTTGGCAGAAAAAAATCAAAGAGCAAGTTATTATTTAAATGGAGAAAGATTGCAAAGTGCCGCAGTACAGCGGGACCTGGGGGTACTTGTGCATGAAACACAAAAGGTTAGTATGCAGGTACAGCAAGTGATCAGGAAAGCCAATGGTATCTTGACCTTTATTGAAAAGGGGATGGAGTATAAAAGCAGGGAAGTCTTGCTACAGCTATACAGGGTATTGGTGAGGCCACACCTGGAATACTGCGTGCAGTTTTGGTTTCTGTATTTACGAAAGGATATACTTATTTTGGAGGCAGTTCAGAGAAGGTTCACTGGGTTGATTCCGGGCATGAGGGGGTTGACTTATGAGGAAAGGTTGAGTAGGTTGGGTCTCTGCTCATTGGAATTCAGAAGAATGAGAGGTGATCTTATCGAATTATCATATAAGACTATGAGGGGGCTTGACAAGGTGGATGCAGAGAGGATGTTTCCACAGATGGGGGAGACTAGAACTAGAGGGCCTGATCTTAGAATAATGGGCCGCCCATTTAAAACTGAGATGAGGAGAAATTTCTTCTCATAGGGTTGTAAATCTGTGGAATTCGCTACCTCAGAGAGCTGTGGAAGCTGGGACATTGAATAAATTTAAGACAGAAATAGACAGTTTCTTAAACGATAAGGGAATAAGGGGTTATGGGGAGCGGGCGGGGAAGTGGAGCTGAGTCCGTGATCAGATCAGTCTTGATCTTATTAAATGGTGGAGCAGGCTTGAGGAGCCGTATGACCTACTCCTGTTCCTATTTCTTATGTAAGTTAGTGAAACAAAATTTGCCTTTAACAAATCTGTGCCGGCTTTCCTTAATTAATCCACACTTGTCCAAGTGACTGTTAATTTTGTCCCTGATTATTGTTTCTAAAAGCTTCCCCACTATCGAGGTTAAACTGACTGGCCTGTAGTTCCTGGGTTTTTTGAACAATGGTGAAACATTTACAATTCTCCAGTCGTCTGGCACAACCCCCGTATCTAAGGAGGATTGGAAGGTTATGGCCAGTAACTCCGCGATTTCTTCCTTCACTTCCTTCAGCGTCCTCGTATGCATCGCATCTGGTCCTGGTGACTTATCTACTTTAAGTACAGCCAGCCCTTCTAATACCTCCTCTTTATCCATTTTGATCCCATCCAGTATCTCCTCTACTTTCTCCTTTAATATGCCTATGGCAGCATCCTCTTCCTCAGTGAAGACAGATGCAAAGTACTCATTTAGTACCTCAGCCATACCCTCTGTCTCCATGCATAGGTCTCCTTTTCAGTCCCTAATCAGCCCCCCACCTCCTCTTATTACCCGTTTAATATTTATATTCCTATCGAAGACTTTTGGATTACATTTTATGTTGGCTGCCATTCTACTCAAATGATTTAGACGAGGAGATTAAATGTAGTACCTCCAAATTTGCGGATGACACTAAGTTGGGTGGCAGTGTGAGCTGCAAGGAGGATGCTATGAGGCTGCAGAGTGACTTGGATAGGTTAGGTGAGTGGGCAAATGCATGGCAGATGAAGTATAATGTGGCTAAATGTGAGGTTATCCACTTTGGTGGTAAAAACAGAAAGACAGGCTATTATTTGAACGGTGACAGATGAGGAAAAGGGGAGGTGCAACGAGACCTGGGTGTCATGGTACATCAGTCATTGAAGGTTGGCATGCAGGTACAGGCTAAGAAAGCAAATGGCATGTTAGAAACATAGAAAATAGGTGCAGGAGTAGGCCATTCAGCCCTTCGAGCCTGCACCACCATTCAATGAGTTCATGGCTGAACATGCAACTTCAGTACCCCATTCCTGCTTTCTCGCCATGCCCCTTGATCCCCCGAGTAATAAGGACTATATCTAACTCCTTTTTGAATATATTTAGTGAATTGGCCTCAACAACTTTCTGTGGTAGAGAATTCCACAGGTTCACCACTCTCTGGGTGAAGAAGTTTCTCCTCATCTCAGTCCTAAATAGCTTACCCCTTATCCTTAGACTGTGACCCCTGGTTCTGGACTTCCCCAACATTGGGAACATTCTTCCTACATCTAACCTGTCTAAACCCGTCAGAATTTTAAACATTTCTATGAGATCCCCTCTCATTCTTCTGAACTCCAGTGAATACAAGCCCAGTCGATCCAGTCTTTCTTGATATGTCAGTCCTGCCATCCCGGGAATCAGTCTGGTGAACCTTCGCTGCACTCCCTCAATAACAAGAATGTCCTTCCTCAAGTTAGGAGACCAAAACTGTACACAATACTCCAGGTGTGGCCTCACCAAGGCCCTGTACAACTGTAGTAACACCTCCCTGCCCCTGTACTCAAATCCCCTTGCTATAAAGGCCAACATAGGGAAATCCTTATTCGTCGGGAAATTGTTTTGGGGAAATTGATGGGATTGAAGGCAGGGCCTGATGGACTCAATCCCAGAGTACTTAAGGAGGTAGCCTTGGAAAAAGAATCCACATTTAACATTTGGTGTCAGAAGTGGGATCTCAACAGACGACTGCTGAAAACCTGCGAATTAAGAGCCAGACTAGCCTTGGACGAGAGGAAAGTGGCCACTGGAGTGAGTATACTTTAAATACCACTGCAGTTTCCTTCAGTTTCAAAAGTCTGAGGAAAATTTGGCCACTCGCTGGTTCTCAGGTACCGTTCTGAACGAGATCCAGGACAATCTGGCGAATACCTTTTAAACTTAGAAAAGGGAAGGTAGGGCTAGATCAAATCGCGGGGCGACGCGATCCATGCGGCGACACGGAAGGTAGGGCTAGATAGGGCTAGATCAAATCGCGGGGCGACGCGATCCGTGCGGCGACACGGAAGGTAGGGCTAGATCAAATCGCGGGGCGACGCGATCCATGCGGCGACACGGAAGGTAGGGCTAGATCAAATCGCGGGGCGATGCGATCCGTGCGGCGACACGGAAGGTAGGGCTCGATAGGGCTAGATCAAATCGCGGGGCGACGCGATCCGTGCGGCGACACGGAAGGTAGGGCGAGATCAAATCGCGGGGCGACGCGATCCGTGCGGCGACACGGAAGGTAGGGCTAGATAGGGCTAGATCAAATCGCGGGGCGACGCGATCCGTGCGGCAACGCGGAAGGTAGGGCTAGATTTAGATAAAACTACGAATTTCCTATTTAGACTGTTATCTGTAGCCTTGAACAAATTAGGAGATGATCAATCATGGATCCAAAAATAGAGCCGGCCAAAACAATTAATAGGAAAGAAGAGAGACTTTTGTGAACGTCTGTTTTAAATGAGAAGTGCTTGTGTGATTTTGACTGTGGATATGAAAGCTTTGTGAACGTCTGTTTTAAATGAGAAGTGCTAGTGTGATTTTGACTGTGGATAAGAAAGCCTGTTTGGGAAACCGGGGAGTTGTGGTTTGTTTTAGCTCCACCCACTTTTTCAAACAGAGTGAAAGTTTTTTAACCCTTCGTAGTGTTGTCCTGTATGTGGGAAGTTTTAAGAGTGTGAACCTTATTGAATTACATATATTCGGATGATAAGTTACGGAGCTAGGAAATGCACAAAGGATAGGTTTGTTGAGTAAAAGATTAAAAAATACATGGTCCCGGTGGTTAAAAAAAAAAGAATTTATTTGACACGCTCACTTATTTGTCGAAAGAAAACATGCAATGATTGATTACATTGGGTTGAAAGACATAAATTTAGTCTCGGAATGAGATAAAGAATGCCTTAAAAAAAAAAGCTTCTAAGCTCAAAAAAGTTTTAAATAAAGATTGAAATTACAAAGTTTGAATTGGGATTTTGAGATATTCAGAGAAGACACTGCAAAATACTGAGGTGGATTCAAAAAAAATTATTATATTAAATCTGCAGTTTAGAAGAGACAGTATAAAACGACCTTGAGGCTGGAACAATTGAGATAACGAAAAGCAGCCCTCAGCCTACCTGCCAGACTTCCCTCTAGTTATGGAAAAGACGGGAAAAAAAAGACGCAACCTTGAAAAAAAACAAATTGAACGAATATTGAAAGAAAAAGTGTCTTCAATTGTCTGAGATTTTAAATTAACAAATTTACCGAGACCCGAGCCCTCTGTGTAAAATACAAAACCTAATTTGAAGAAAGGAGATCTTAAAAAAAAAAAGACGTAACATACTAAATAGGTGCTGAAAGGAAAAAAAAAATGTTCTGAGATTTTAAATTATGAGAAAATTCCACTGCAGTTTGAAAAGATGCATCACTTCTGTCGAGTTGGCAGGAAAACTCCACTAAATTAGAGCTCTCATTAATGGAAGGAGGACATGTTAAAACTATAGACGTCTTAAAGAAAGAGTGCGCGCACGAGAAACGTACTAAGAGTTCCACTGGGACCTCTGAGAAAGGTATCGATAGACTACGTAGTCAAATGGTTGGCCTTGCATTGACCGAGGCTGATGACGAAATTGAATTTCAGTAAACAAATAGTTATTAAAAATGTGTGGTCTCGTTTTAAATCAATTAAAAAAATATATATATCTTTGGCAAGTACTTGAATTAGAAGTTAAAAAAAATTGGAGTTTAATCAAATGCTGCCTTTCCTGATGAGGAGACTTTTATTATGACGGCTTTACTAATGATTTCTGCTGTTTAACGGATTCCTAATTTCTAAGCAAGTTTTGAAGGCACAAAGACTTTATTTTTCAGATGGTTACGTGAAGGCGGGAGTCCAGAGAGGCAGCGGCCTGTAAAAGGCTCAGCAGTCCGGGGAGCGTCGAGAGAGGCGGGAGTCCAGAGAGGCAGCGGCCTGTAAAAGGCTCAGCAGTCCGGGGAGCGTCGAGAGAGGCGGGAGTCCAGAGAGGCAGCGGCCGATAAAAGGCTCAGCAGTCCGGGGAGCGTCGAGAGAGGCGGGAGTCCAGAGAGGCAGCGGCCTGTAAAAGGCTCAGCAGTCCGGGGAGCGTCGAGAGAGGCGGGAGTCCAGAGAGGCAGCGGCCTGTAAAAGGCTCAGCAGTCCGGGGAGCGTCGAGAGAGGCGGGAGTCCAGAGAGGCAGCGGCCTGTAAAAGGCTCAGCAGTCCGGGGAGCGTCGAGAGAGGCGGGAGTCCAGAGAGGCAGCGGCCTATAAAAGGCTCAGCAGTCCGGGGAGTCGAGAGAGGCGGGAGTCCAGAGAGACAGCGGCCTATAAAAGGCTCAGCAGTCCGGGGAGAGTCCAGAGAGGCGTACCGGTGCAGCTCCAGCTGGGAGAGAAGGCAAAAAAGAAGTAGAAGGAAATCAAAAGGTGACGTCACAGCCAACGTGGTAAGTGATTGGCTGCTGATTGGTGAGTAGTTTTTCTTTTTCTTTATTAGTCAGTAACTTTTAACATTGTTGTCGGCAATTTAAGTGTATCTAAGGGTTAAGTCATGGCAGGACAGCTCGGTCACGTGATATGCTCCTCCTGTACCATGTGGGAACACGGGGACAACACCAGTGTCCCTGACGACTACATGTGCGGGAAGTGTGTCCACCTCCGGCTACTGACGGTCCGCGTTGCGGAGTTGGAGCTGAAGGTGGATTCACTCTGGAGCATCCACGATGCTGAGAATGACGTGAGTATCACGTGTAGCGAGTTGGTCTTACTGCAGGAGAAGGGTCCACAGCCAGCGAGGGAATGGAAGACCAGCAGGAAGAGTAGTGCAAGGAAGGTAGTGCAGGGGTCCCCTGTGGTCATCCCCCTGCAAAACAGATACACCGCTTTGAGTACTGTTGAGGGGGATGACTCATCAGGGGAGGGCAGCAGCAGCCAAGTTCATGGCACCGTGGCTGGCTCTGTTGCACAGGAGGGCAGGAAAAAGAGTGGAAGAGCGATAGTGATAGGGGATTCAATTGTAAGGGGAATAGATAGGCGTTTCTGCGGCCGCAACCGAGACTCCAGGATGGTATGTTGCCTCCCTGGTGCAAGGGTCAAGGATGTCTCGGAGCGGGTGGAGGACATTCTAAAAAGGGAGGGAGAACAGCCAGTTGTCGTGGTGCACGTTGGTACCAATGACATAGGTAAAAAAAGGGATGAGTTCCTACGAAATGAATTTAAGGAGCTAGGAGCTAAATTAAAAAGTAGGACCTCAAAAGTAGTAATCTCGGGATTGCTACCAGTGCCACGTGCTAGTCAGAGTAGGAATCGCAGGATAGCTCAGATGAATACGTGGCTTGAGCAATGGTGCAGCAGGGAGGGATTCAAATTCCTGGGGCATTGGAACCGGTTCTGGGGGAGGTGGGACCAGTACAATCCGGACGGTCTGCACCTGGGCAGAATCGGAACCAATGTCCTCGGGGGAGTGTTTGCTAGTGCTGTTGGGGAGGAGTTAAACTAATATGGCAGGGGGATGGGAACCAATGCAGGGAGATAGAGGGAAACAAAAAGGAGGCAAAAACAAAAGACAGAAAGGAGATGAGGAAAAGTGGAGGGCAGAGAAACCCAAGGCAAAGAACAAAAAGGGCCATTGTACAGCAAAATTCTAAAAGGACAGAGGGTGTTAAAAAAACAAGCCTAAAGGCTTTGTGTCTTAATGCAAGGAGTATCCGCAATAAGGTGGATGAATTAACTGTGCAAATAGATGTTAACAAATATGATGTGATTGGGATTACGGAGACGTGGCTCCAGGATGAGCAGGGCTGGGAACTCAACATCCAGGGGTATTCAACATTCAGGAAGGATAGAATAAAAGGAAAAGGAGGTGGGGTAGCATTGCTGGTTAAGGAGGAGATTAAGGCAATAGTTAGGAAGGACATTAGCTTGGATGATGTGGAATCTATATGGGTAGAGCTGCAGAACACCAAAGGGCAAAAAACGTTAGTGGGAGTTGTGTACAGACCTCCAAACAGTAGTAGTGATGTTGGGGAGGGCATCAAACAGGAAATTAGGGGTGCGTGCAATAAAGGTGCAGCAGTTATAATGGGTGACTTTAATATGCACATAGATTGGGCTAACCAAACTGGAAGCAATACGGTGGAGGAGGATTTTCTGGAGTGCATAAGGGATGGTTTTTTAGACCAATATGTCGAGGAACCAACTAGGGGGGAGGCCATCTTAGACTGGGTGTTATGTAATGAGAAAGGATTAATTAGCAATCTCGTTGTGCGAGGCCCCTTGGGGAAGAGTGACCATAATATGGTGGAATTCTGCATTAGGATGGAGAATGAAACAGTTAATTCAGAGACCATGGTCCAGAACTTAAAGAAGGCTAACTTTGAAGGTATGAGGTGTGAATTGGCTGAGATGGATTGGCGAATGATACTTAAGGGGTTGACTGTGGCAATGGCAGACATTTAGAGACCGCATGGATGAACTACAACAATTGTACATTCCTGTCTGGCATAGAAATAAAAAAGGGAAGGTGGCTCAACCGTGGCTATCAAGGGAAATCAGGGATAGTATTAAAGCCAAGGAAGTGGCATACAAATTGGCCAGAAATAGCAGCGAACCTGGGGACTGGGAGAAATTTAGAACTCAGCAGAGGAGGACAAAGGGTTTGATTAGGGCAGGGAAAATGGAGTATGAGAAGAAGCTTGCAGGGAACATTAAGACGGATTGCAAAAGTTTCTATAGATATGTAAAGAGAAAAAGGTTAGTAAAGACAAACGTAGGTCCCCTGCAGTCAGAATCAGGGGAAGTCATAACGGGGAACAAAGAAATGGCGGACCAATTGAACAAGTACTTTGGTTCGGTATTCACGAAGGAGGACACGAACAACCTTCCGGTTATAAAAGGGGTCGGGGGGTCTAGTAAGGAGGAGGAACTGAGGGAAATCCTTATTAGCCGGGAAATTGTGTTGGGGAAATTGATGGGATTGAAGGCCGATAAATCCCCAGGGCCTGATGGACTGCATCCCAGAGTACTTAAGGAGGTGGCCTTGGAAATAGTGGATGCGTTGACAGTCATTTTCCAACATTCCATTGACTCTGGATCAGTTCCTATGGAGTGGAGGGTAGCCAATGTAACCCCACTTTTTAAAAAAGGAGGGAGAGAGAAAACAGGGAATTATAGACCGGTCAGCCTGACATCGGTAGTGGGTAAAATGATGGAATCAATTATTAAGGATGTCATAGCAGTGCATTTGGAAAGAGGTGACATGATAGGTCCAAGTCAGCATGGATTTGTGAAAGGGAAATCATGCTTGACAAATCTTCTGGAATTTTTTGAGGATGTTTCCAGTAGAGTGGATAAGGGAGAACCAGTTGATGTGGTATATTTGGACTTTCAGAAGGCGTTCGACAAGGTCCCACACAAGAGATTGATGTGCAAAGTTAGAGCACATGGGATTGGGGGTAGTGTACTGACATGGATTGAGAACTGGTTGTCAGACAGGAAGCAAAGAGTAGGAGTAAATGGGTACTTTTCAGAATGGCAGGCAGTGACTAGTGGGGTACCGCAGGGTTCTGTGCTGGGGCCCCAGCTGTTTACACTGTACATTAATGATTTAGATGAGGGGATTGAGTGTAGTATCTCCAAGTTTGCGGATGACACTAAGTTGGGTGGCAGTGTGAGCTGCGAGGAGGATGCTGTGAGGCTGCAGAGCGACTTGGATAGGTTAGGTGAGTGGGCAAATGCATGGCAGATGAAGTATAATGTGGATAAATGTGAGGTTATCCACTTTGGTGGTAAAAACAGAGAGACAGACTATTATCTGAATGGTGACAGATTAGGAAAAGGGGAGGTGCAAAGAGACCTGGGTGTCATGATACATCAGTCATTGAAGGTTGGCATGCAGGTGCAGCAGGCGGTTAAGAAAGCAAATGGCATGTTGGCCTTCATAGCAAGGGGATTTGAGTACAGGGGCAGGGAGGTGTTGCTACAGTTGTACAGGGCATTGGTGAGGCCACACCTGGAGTATTGTGTACAGTTTTGGTCTCCTAACCTGAGGAAGGACATTCTTGCTATTGAGGGAGTGCAGCGAAGGTTCACCAGACTGATTCCCGGGATGGCGGGACTGACCTATCAAGAAAGACTGGATCAACTGGGCTTGTATTCACTGGAGTTCAGAAGAATGAGAGGGGACCTCATAGAAACATATAAAATTCTGACGGGGTTAGACAGGTTAGATGCAGGAAGAATGTTCCCAATGTTGGGGAAGTCCAGAACCAGGGGTCACAGTCTAAGGATAAGGGGTAAGCCATTTAGGACCGAGATGCGGAGGAACTTCTTCACCCAGAGAGTGGTGAACCTGTGGAATTCTCTACCACAGAAAGTTGTTGAGGCCAATTCACTAAATATATTCAAAAAGGAGTTAGATGAGGTCCTTACTGCTAGGGGGATCAAGGGGTATGGCGAGAAAGCAGGAATGGGGTACTGAAGTTGAATGTTCAGCCATGAACTCATTGAATGGCGGTGCAGGCTAGAAGGGCCGAATGGCCTACTCCTGCACCTATTTTCTATGTTTCTATGTTTCTATGACATCAGGTCTTCTTACAAACCTGTAAAGGAGTTAACCCTTTCCATTGACAGCCGTTTTATAGTAAACATTATTAATTTGGATTTCTTAATAGAAAAAAGACTCACCTAACAGAGGAAATGGTGTGATAGTCAGAATAAAAATAAAAACAGAACTAGCTTATGTAATAATACTTGCCTGATACAATAAAGAAATAGATACTCAAATAAAACAAATTGAAGAGTTAAAAGGCTAAGATAAATAAGCTGAAAGAGATCCACAAACCCAACTTAACCCTGACCTCTGATTTCACGGAGTGACCTCGACATGCATGGATAAAAGATGAGTCAGACTACCAGTCGTGAAAGGCAAAACAAACACTCCCGCCGATCGGGATGCGGAGGTGCTGCGCAGTCAGACAGCTCCGAACCACCCTCCGACCCAGAAATGTCTTCCAAGATTGCAGTTTATAATGCAGAATCAAGGGACCTGTGGGCCCTGGTACAGCAGACCCTGAGCCCAACTGAGCATGCCCGATTTCTAACTCACCTAGGACGTGCAACCCATGATGCATTGGTGGCTGCTCACCCTAACAATGCCCAGGACCGCCTAAACGCTGTCTTTAATGCCCTCGGCATGACCCTTCAGAAGCCCATCAGTATGGCAGCAGTATTAGAAACTAAACCCAAACGAGACGAAACTGCCGACGAATTCATGGAAAGATTCATTGAAATATACGGAGGTCAATCAGGAGATAATGCCTTCAGGGCGGGAGAGGATTCACCTCAATTCTGCGCTATCCCACTTCAGTGCCTGCCCTATTCGGTTGCTCACGCTGTCCGGACAAATAATATGAATTGGGCAGATAAAAGTAAAGCCCAGATGGAAAGAGCGGTTAAATATTACTGGCAGGAAAAGAAAGGAGAGTGGGGAGGTGCGCCCCCAACCCGGGTCAAGACTGAATACGTGACTAGAAAGGAAGAGCCGCCTCGGGTGGAAGGACCAAAACCCGACCCAAGGGGATACCAGATGGAACCGCAGTTTTGCGTGCAGGGTTGGGTGGATAAACAGGGATACGGTTATACCAAACACCCAAATGGCCCGGGCCCTGCTAATTACGGCCCGCCCTATTGTCCCCGACCTGGTATGGGAAGAGGTCAGGGCTGGGGAAGACGAGATGGATGCTTTAATTGTAGGCAAGAAGGACATTGGAGTAGAGGATGTCCTTCCCGTCGGCACGAAAGAGGAAGAGGAGGGGGGCAAGGGGGGGGAGAGGATGGGGATCTTACACTAACTTCTCCCAGAACAACCCCTTTGGCCAACCGTCCCCTGATTATTCGTATTGACTACGTAGCTTGATTGTACAGAGAACCTCCCCGGATGACGAACCGATTTGCCAGTTTCCAGTCCCTAGCACGGCTAAACAAATGCGACAGTGGTTGGGGATGATCAATTACTGCAGATCCTGGATCCCTAATGTCGCCCTGATGACTAAGCACCTCACACCGTATACAAACAAGGAAGGCAGCTTTAAAATAATTACCGCAGACGTCCAAGCCTTTAAGGAACTAAAGACAGCCCTGCTGCAAGCTCCGGCTTTGAGCCGGCCCCTCTATGACCGGCCCTTTCAACTGTATTGTACAATCCTGAAAGATTGTGCTACCGCTGTCTTAACTCAGAAACACGGGGATAAGTATGGGCCTGTTGCCTACTACTCTTCCAAAATAGACCCCGTTGCCTTGGGGCACCCTGTACGTACTCAAATATTAACCGCCATCTACAATAGCCTTCAATCTGCTGCCAAACTTACCCTCCAGCAGGATATTGTTGTATACACCTCTCACTCTGTAGCTGCCCTCCTGGGTCAACTGCAGACTCAACATCTTACCATGGCCAGGCAAAGCAGATATGAGATCTACCTACTAAATAATCCTAAACTGACCTTTTGCCACTACTGCCATTAATCCGGCCTGTTTTCTTACTAAGCCACCCCAAGATGAGGAAGAACCCAGTCATGACTGTTTATCTTTAATTCAAGAGGCCACATCGGTCAGGGAAGATTTAGTTGATGTACCAATGGAGGACCCAGACTGTATTATGTATGTTGACGGAAGCTCTTCTATTGATCCAGAAAGTGCACGAATTTCAGGATACGCCATAGTAAACCAGGAGAATCAAGTCTTGGAATCTGCCGCCTTTGAAACTGCCTATTCTGCCTAACAAGCTGAACTATTCCCACAGGGGAATGAGATATCCCATAGGCAACTAGTATCTGACTTGTTGCAAGCCCTCATGCTCCCCAAGTGCATTGCCATTGTTAAATGTACCGCCCACACCACCGGAAAATCCCCGGTTGATATAGGGAACCACTGTGCTGACAAAGAGGCCAAACAGGCCTCTCATGGACAACAAATGGTAGTCCCCAGAAAGATGAGTCAGACTAAAAGTCCTGCAAAGGATAAGTTAGCCTCGGAAAAACCAATGCCAACCATCCAAGATGTCATTAAAGTACAGGAGGACGCTCCTGAAAAAGATAAACTGTTGTGGAAAAATTATGGATGTACTTATGACAATGTTTCTAAACCCTGGGCCACTCCCGCGGAACAGACTTGCATGTCTGACGAGTTGGCTCTATGGGTTATTGAATGTATGCATTTTTGCTACTCATTGTGGAGCAAGGACAACAAGTGACACGCTTTTGGCTACTTGGTGGCGCCCTAGACTCCAGGCGTTGGCCCAGAACATCAGTAGTCGTTGCCTGGTTTGCCAGCAGCATAATCCAGGGAAGGGAGTCCCCTGTGATTGGGGCAAGATGCCCCGACCCGAAGGTCCCTTTGAGACCTTGCAGTTGGACTACATTGAGTTGCAAAGAGTTCAGTGTTACAAATATGTGTTAGTAATAGTAGATGTGTTTAGCAGATGGATTGAAGCCTACCCTACCCTGGACAATAAGGCTCAAACTGTTGTTAAGGTGTTAATGAGGGAAATTGTTCCTAGATATGGTATCCCAGCTCGACTGATGACCACCTATGTTCTTTCTCTGACTCAGGCTCTGCGAATAGCTCACAACCAGGTTCGAGAGGCTCACCTCGACCTCCCAGTTTTACCCGAATCGTCCCTCGTGGCACCAGGGAAGTATGTCCTGATTAAGAAATGGATTCGGAAGGGATTAGAGCCACGATGGGAGGGGCCTTTTCAGGTGTTACTTACTACCCCCACTGCAGCTAAGGTTGAGGGGAAAAGTGCCTGGGTTCACTTGCACCACTGCAAGCTCACCACCCTCTAACGAACCTATTTTACTGGTTATTCTAACTCCTGTTTCTGTTCCAGACTTCCTCTTCCCCATAGCTGAACAAGGCCATCTCTAGCGGCGTCCTGATTAAAAGAGTGGATCCCAAGAAGACCAGTTTGAACTTCTACCCGTAGTGATAGACAACCAGCTACACCGGCGGTGACCTGAGAAGAGAGACGAGAAAACCGAACTCTTTTAATCAGCAAAATATTCGGACTATTTATCCTTGTCCATAGAGACGCTACAAGAAACATTTATTTGGTTCCCGAGTAATAAGATGAAACTGTGCCACAGTCTGTATAATAGTGTTGATATACGACAGGTGTGGTGCATGGGAGGGGAGACAGAGGCGAGAGCTCCATGTAAACAGCTTTTTGTAAATGTCTTATATTTATGCGCAAAATGGGAACTTTCCTAGATGCTGGGTGTGTTCATATATACCTATACATTCCAAAGGGGGAACGTGTGCCCTGATAGGATCTGAATGTTGCACTTACATTCCCGATAGTTAAGAAAACATAACCAATCTCGCTGATCACATAAGAAGGGAGGTGAAGAAGTTATCCACACCAGCAGGAGGATCTAGCTGGTTTGATTGGCTATTAGGTGGATCTTGGAGATCCTATCTAATGCATGGGGCAATTATTCTCATCGTAGTAATAATTACCTGTTGCTTGATTGTTGGTTGCTTTAACCTTTGTTGTAAAGTAATGATGGCAAGGTTAGCAAACCCTCTTGTGGTCACGGACTCCCGGGTTATGATCCAGCAAACTAAAGATCTACTCGACAAGGAGGATCAGGAAAGAGAGTGCGAACGGCTGAATGCGATACTCCTGGAATAGTCACCAGGGTTATCATGGAATGATAAAAGGGGGGAATGTGAATGTTTGAAAATGTATAAAGACATTGAAGTTGAGAATGTGGGAAAATGTATAAGCAATAGAGACAGTGAAGTGAACAAAGGGATAATGGAAAATAACTAAAAGAGTGTCAGACTGCAAATATTACAACATCAGTACCATTAACAGACTTTCTCACAGTCTTAGTTACTAGTCACGCCAGTAAAATTGTAACATTTAGAAGTGTGAGAAAGTTCTTTGTGCAATTGTGAGAAAGTTCTTTGTGAAAAACAGTTGCTGTAACCACTTACCTGTGTTTAATTGGGCAAGGAAGGCCAGGTATCGGCTAATGAGTGGACAAAGGGAAGGAGGGATCAAAGGGGATAGGCTGAACTAGGATGTCACTCTAATTATATCTTGTTATCTTGTACCGAAAATGTATAACTGTTGTGCCTTTACAATGTAACTTCACTTTGTCCGTAGGAAGTGGGTGCGCTCTATCAAGAGAGCATTCCTTCTGTCTGATAAAGTCCCGGCCGATAATAAAGCCTGCTTTGTTATAAGCAGTAACGGTATTTGACTCTCTGAATTCGCTGAACCAGATTGAGGGAAAAGAATCCACATTTAACACTAGGGGGATCAAGGGGTATGGCGAGAAAGCAGGAATGGGGTACTGAAGTTGCATGTTCAGCCATGAACTCATTGAATGGCGGTGCAGGCTCGAAGGGCCGAATGGCCTACTCCTGCACCTATTTTCTATGTTTCTATGTTTTACTCTCATACCCTCTCTTTGCCCCTCTTATTTTCTTTTACACTTCTCCTCTGACCTTTCTACATTTAGCCTGATTCTCAGATGTATTCTGACCTGACACCTGTCATACGCGCTCTTTTTCTGCTTCATCTTACTCCCCATCTCTTTCATCATCCAGGGCGCTCTGACTTTAGTTGCCCTATCTTTCCCCCTCATGGGAATGTACCTCGACTATACCCAAACTATTTCCTCTTTAAAGGCAGCCCATTGTTCCACTGCAGTTTTGCCTGCCAATCTTTGATTATAATTTACCCGGGTCAGATCCGCTCTCATCCCACTGAAATTGGCCTTCCACCAATTAAGTATTTTTGTTGGCTCCCTGTCCTTTTCCATACCTAATCTAAATCTTATGATACTAAATCTTACGATACTACAATCACTGTTCTCCAAATGTGCAGGAAGCTTTACTCTGTATCTAACCCATGCTGTACCTGCCCTGGGAGTGTTTGATGGGACAGTGTAGAGGGAGCTTTACTCTGTATCTAACCCGTGCTGTACCTGCCCTGGGAGTGTTTGATGGGACAGTGTAGAGGGAGCTTTACTCTGTATCTAACCCCGTGCTGTACCTGGCCTGGGAGTGTTTGATGGGACAGTGTAGAGGGAGCTTTACTCTGTATCTAACCCCGTGCTGTACCTAACCCCGTGCTGTACCTGCCCTGGGAATGTTTGATGGGACAGTGTAGAGGGAGCTTTACTCTGTATCTAACCCGTGCTGTGCCTGCCCTGGGAGTGTTTGATGGGACAGTTTAGAGGGAGTTTTACTCTGTATCTAACCCGTGCTGTATCTGAGCTGAGTTCCTGCAGTGAAAAATGTTCTTTCCGTTTTCAGGTTCTAATATCTTTCCCCTCGATGAGCACCTATCATTTTTAGGAAGGTGAATGTCTCGCTCTCCCCCCGAGCCTGGCCCCACGAGTACCTGCTGATAATTGCATTCTGGAAGATCACAGGTGAAAGGTCGATCCCGTCCAATTGTCGGTCTGTTGGCGGCTGAAGCCCAGCCAGGATCAGGCTGGTGGTGAACAAATCCATGGCGGTGCCCAGTTGGTGACTGACCTGTAACCACAAACCAAACCAAACCTCAGGCCCAACACCCTGACTGTCATGGGTGTGTGTATGCGTGCATGTAGGTGTGTGTGTGCATGTGTGCACGTGTATACATGAGTGGGTCACTTTATGTGTAGGTGTGTGTTGGTGCGCAAGAGGGAGATTGAGGTCCGTGAACATAAGAACATAAGAAATAGGAGCAGGAGTCGGCCATTTGGCCCCACGAGCCTGCTCCAGCATTTAATAAGATCGTGGCTGATCTGATCATGGACTCAGCTCCACTTCCCTCCCCGCTCCCCATAACCCTTTATTCCCTTATCGCTCAAACATCTGGCTATCTCTGCCTTAAATATATTCAATGACCCAGCCTCCACAGCTCTCTGGGGCAGAGAATTCCACAGATTTACAACCCTCTGAGAGAAGAAATTCCTCCTCACCTCAGTTTTAAATGGGCGGTCCCTTATTCTGAGACTATGCCCCCTAGTTTTAGTTTCCCCTATGAGTGGAAATATCCTCTCTGCATCCTCCTTGTCGAGCCCACTCATTATCTTATATGTTTCGATAAGATCACCTCTCATTCTTCTGAATTCCAATGAGTATAGACCCAACCTACTCAACCTTTCCTCATAAGTCAACCCCCTCATCTCCGGAATCAACCTAGTGAACCTTCTCTGAACTGCCTCCAATACAAGTATATCCTTCCTTAAATACTGAGACCAAAACTGTACGCAGTACTCCAGGTGTGGCCTCACCAATACCCTGTACAGTTGTAGCAGGACTTCTCTGCTTTTATACTCCATCCCCATTGCAATAAAGACCAACATTCCAATAAAGACCAACATTCCATTTGCCTTCCTGATCACTTGCTGTACCTGCACACTAACTTTTTGTATTTCATGCAAAAGGACCCCCAGGTCCCTCTGTACTGCAGCACTTTGCAATTTTTCTCCATTTAAATTATAATTTGCTCCTGGCTCGTTGTTGATTTTTATCTACAGCCAGTAGCTGAGGCGCTTTTCTCCAGCTCGAGCTTGGTTCAAAGTCCTCTCTCCTCCCTCTCTCTCCTCCCTCCTTTACACAGCCGGCCGTTAAATTCAATTGAGTGAAGCGGAGGAACAAGTCCTGAGCAGATACTCTGCCATCAGTTGCTCCCGGAGTGCCGGCGTTTGTTTCATTAAACTTCCTACCTCATACCTTTAAAAGGATTAAAACCCAATGTAAAACCTCACCAAACCTCCCCACCCACCCACAGACCGCCCCTTCTTCATCTCATCCTATCACCATAACCTTCTATTCTTTTCTCCATCATGTGCATGAAACACATCCTCTCTGCATCCACCTTGTCAAGCCCCCTGCATGTATGCAGGTACAGCAAGTGATCAGGAAGGCCAATGGAATCTTGGCCTTTATTGCAAGGGGGATGGAGTATAAAAGCAGGGAAGTCTTGCTACAGCTATACAGGGTATTGGCGTGGCCACACCTGGAATACTGTGTGCAGTTTTGGTTTCCATATTTACGAAAGGATATACAGGCAACTCTCAAATATCCGTACACGGATCCAACGGGAAACCGTTGTAACGGGATTTTAAATTTTGTTGCGAACAAGTGAAAAGACAGCTCCAAATAATTTGGAAAGATCTCCTTCCAAACACTGTGCTCATTTTATTTGCTCATTCTCTCTCTCACACACTCTCTCTCTCTCTCACCGTAAAAATCACTCCCCTCTGCCCTTGCTTTGCTGGAGTGTGTGTGCGCGTTGCTGCAGCCGCTGTCTCTCGCGGCCGCCGCTGCCGTTGGGAATGGGCGCAGGGCCAGCACCGGGTTCCAGGCACAGAACCTGTACATGCATGCTGGTAATGTCCATCTTTTGTTACTGTTTGTAGCTGATTGTATTGATTCATTAAAGCTTTAACATAAATGTAAACTCGCCCTAACGATTGTATTTATTCATTAAAGTTTTAACTTTAAAATATAAACTCACTCGAACGGAAAAATCGTTTACCTGGAATAGCCTAATCCCCAAGGGACCCGGGTAATCGAGAGTTGCCTGTACTTGCTTTGGAGGCAGTTCAGAGAAGGTTCACTTGATTGATTCTGGAGATGAGGGGTTGACTTATGAGGAAAGATTGAGGAGGTTGGGCCTCTACTCATTGGAATTCAGAAGAATGAGAGGTGATCTTATCGAAACGTATAAGATTATGAGGGGGCTTGACAAGGTGGATGCAGAGAGGATGTTTCCACTGATGGGGGAGACTAGAACTAGAGGGAATGATCTTAGAATAAGGGGCCGCCCATTTAAAACTGAGATGAGGAGAAATTTCTTCTCTCAGAGGGTTGTAAATCTGTGGAATTCGCTGCCTCAGAGAGCTGCGGAAGCTGAAATATTGAATAAATTTAAGACAGAAATAAGACAGTTTCTTAAACAATAAGGGGATAAGGGGTTATGGGGTGCGAGCAGGGAAGTGGAGCTGAGTCCATGATCAGATCAGCCATGATCTTATTGAATGGCGGAGCAGGCTCGAGGGGCCATATGGCCTACTCCTGCTCCTTTTCTTATGTTCTTATCATGTGCTTATGTAGCTTCCCCTTAAATGAATTTGTAAATGACTATCTTATATTTATAGCCCCTAGTTCTGGTCATTGCTCAAGTGAAAACATTTTCTCTACGTCTACCCTATCACACAGTTTCATAATCTTAAAGACCTCTATTAAGTCACCCTTCTGAGCGACCTTGACACGACCCTGGGTCTGAGCGACCTCGACATGACCCTGGGTCGGAGCGACCGTGGTTACTGTGCCCCCCCCACCTGATGAAGAGGTGCTCACCTGTCCGGCAGGTATGTGTCCCGGCCACCAGGCAATGGCAGGCTCCCGCATTCCTCCCTCAAATGTGGTCTCCTTTCCGCACAGGAACGGGCCGTTACTTCCTCCTAGTGCAACACAAACTCCATTATAATCTCATTACTCCTAATGCTCACACATCGGATCCCGTATCCCGCACACTATAGACTGGGTAAACTCCCTCACCCCGCACACTATACCCTGGGTAAAGTCCCTCACCCCGCACACTATACCCTGGGTAAACTCCCTCATCCCGCACACTATACCCTGGGTAAACTCTCTCACCCCGCACACTATACCCTGGGTAAACTCCTTCATCCTGCACAGTATAAGTGTCTACATGGAGTAGAGGACCAGAGGGCTCTGGGGTACACAGACACAAATCACTAAAAGTAGTGATGCAGGTTAATAAAACCATAAAAAAGCACTGGGGTTCACTTCTCGGGGGATAGAATTGAAAAGCAGAGACGTAATGCTGAACGTGTTGAGACCGCACTTGGAGGACTGTGCAGCTCTCGCCTCCATATAATAAAAAGGATATAGAGGCATAAGAGAAGGTGCAGAATGATACCAGAACTGAGAGTTCTACCTATCAGGAAATATGGAACAGGCTCGGGCTCTTTGCTCTAGAAAATGGGTGACATGATAGAGGTATGTAAAACTAGGAAAAGGTTTGATAGGGTAGACGTCGAGAAGATGTTCCCACTTGTGCGGGGTATGTTGCATAGTGTTTATGTTACTAGTAATCCAGAGCCCTGGATTAATGATCTGGAGACATGAGTTCAAATCCGACCACGGCAGCTGAAGAATTTAAATTCAGTTAATTAAATAAATCTGGAATAAAAAGCTAGTATCAGCGTCATCATCATCATTATAGGCAGTCCCTCGTATCGAGGGTGACTTGCTTCCACGCCAAAAAAGGATAAGTTCACAGGTGTTCCAATGAAGGACCTAATATTCCAGGTCCTGAACTACATCCTGAAGGGTGGAAGATGCCTGTGGGTGGATTTTTTTAACGTGGGGTGGCCGTTGCACACCAGCCACCACACGGGCTTGACAGAGCTAGGTCTTGGTCCAGTGGCAAGGATTACCCAAGACGACTGGAGACCTGCTCTGCTGCACGGGCCTACTGCGCACACGTATCGCAGTGTGGGCTGGCCCGTGCTGCCCCTGGGCCCCTGGCCCCGAACTCTCGCCTCCCCTGGGCTCCGATCACATCCCTCCACAGTTTCTCGCCGCTCCTTCGCCCCTGATCTCGCCGCTCCTGCTGTATCTGCCCATGCTCCAATCACCGACTGTATCAGCAATGGTGGCCATGAAACTCGGATTGTCATAAAACCCATCTGGTTCACTAATGCCCTTTAGGGGAGGAAATCTGCCGCCTTTACCCGGCCTGGTCTAAATGTGACTCCAGACCCACAGCAATGTGGTTGCCCCTTAACTGCCCTCCGAAATGGCCTAGCAAGCCACTCAGTCGTACCAAACCACTACAGAGAAGACAGACTGCAGCGGTTCAAGAAGACTCATTGCCACCTTCTCGAGCGCAATTAGGAATGGGCAATAAATGTTGGCCTTGCCAGCGATGACCACACCCCGTGAACGAATTTTTAAAAAGAACTTGTGCCAAGACAGTCACGAATAAATCCAACAGGGAATTCAGGAGAAACGTCTTTACCCAGAGAGTGGTGAGAATGTGGACCTCGCTACCACAGGGAGTGGATGCTTTTAAGGGAAAGCTAGATAAGTACGTGAGGGTGAAAGGAATACAAGGATATGATGACAGGGTGAGATGAAGATGGATAGTAGGAGGCTCAAATGGAGCAGAAACACCAGCTTAGGCCCGTTGGGCCGAACGGCTGTACATTATATGTCAGAGAACCTTAGCATACATGTTGCACTGTCCATTTTACCTTCCTAAGGAATATAAAAGACTTGCATTTATATAGCGCCTTTCACGACCACTGGACGTCTCAAAGTGCTTTACAGCCAATAAAGTACTTTTGGAGTGTAGTCACTGTTGTAATGTGGGAAACGCAGCAGCCAATGTGCGCACAGCAAGCTCCCACAAACAGCAATGTGATAATGATCAGATAATCTGTTTTTGTTATGTTGATTGAGGGATAAATATTGTCCAGGACACCGGGGATAACTCCCCTGCTCTTCTTCGAAATAGTACCATGGGATCTTTAACGTCCACCTGAGAGGGCAGATGTCGCATCTGAAAAATGGCACCTCCGACTATACAGCACTCCCTCAGCACTGCACTGGAGTGTCAGCTTAGATTTTTGTGCTCAAGTCTCTGGAGTGGGACTTGAACCCACAACCTCCTGACTCAGAGGCGAGAGTGCTACCTACTGAGCCACAGCTGACACTATATAGTTTATGATTCAAACCAAACTTTGTTTCTTAGTGTTAATTCTGTCGGAGAGATTGAAGAAACACGTGTCAAGAAACAGAGATTTGGCCCAAGATCACAAGCTTCATTGTTACACCCCCGAATCTTGCCGCACTTGGAGATATGGGGCAGTGGGAGTCGGACACTCAGACTGCTCCTGGGTGAAAGGGGAGCACAGAGAAGGTTCACTAGCAAGGGGAGCTCAGAGAAGGTTCACTAGGTTGATTCCGGGGATGAGAGAGTTGACTTATGAGGAAAGGTTGAGTAGGTTGGGCATCTACTCATTGGAATTCAGAAGAATGAGAGGTGATCTTATCGAAACGTATAAGATTATGAGGGGGCTTGACAAGGTGGATGCAGAGAGGATGTTTCCACTGATGAGGGAGACTTGAACTAGAGGGCATGAACTTCGAATAAGGAGCCGCTTATTTAAAACAGAGATGAGGAGAAATTTCTTCTGTCAGAGGGTTGTAAATTTTTGGAATTCGGTGCCTCAGAGAGCTGTGGAAGCTGGGACATTGAATAAATTTAAGACAGAAATAGACAGTTTCTTAAACGATAAGGGGATAAGGGGTTATGGGGAGCGGGCGGGGAAGTGGACCTGAGTCCATGATCAGATCAGCAATGATTGTATTAAATGGTGGAGTAGACTCGAGGGGCCATATGGCCTACTTCTATTCCTATTTCTTATGTTCTTATGTTCCTAAGAAAGACGGAGAAATAAGAAACCATAGGCATGTTTAGCTTGGGCAATAGCTTGTGTGAACAGAATTCAGTAACAGCTTGTGTGGCAAAACAGGGAAGTACAACAAGTAAAGCAAAAAGGGTTATTGTTAGATGTGCTAATCTCAACTGCCAATTTCATTTAATAGCTTAAGGCAACCCATGGGGGTCAACAGTTAGGCCAACTGTGCTGATCACAACTGTCTGAAAAGTGACTGATTAACTGCTATCTGATGCTAACCACAACTACCTACTGTCTGTTATCTAAAATAAGCTGGACACCTGATTGTAGCAGAAATGACAAACAATATTGTAAGACTAAATGGAATGTTTAGAAGGTTGGAGGAGACATTATACAACGTGTCATATATGTATAGAAATATCTGTAATCTGTTATAACGATTTGGAGAAGCCTGGCTACAGACAGAGAGCAGGCGGTCTCCCCACGTGTACGAATAAAGACTGTTTGAACTCTCGATATCAGACTTGTGTTGAGTATTGTAAAATATTCCACAACACTGGGAGTCAGACACTCACTGCTCCTGGGAGTCAGACACACTGCTCCTGGGAGCGAATGATGCCTCTGAACCTAGGGCACCAGAGGACACAGATATACGATAATTGGCAAAAGAACCTGAGGGGAGATGAGAAGATCTGAAAGGCGGTGGAAGCAGATTCAATAATAACTTTCTTAAGAGAATTGGATAAATATTTGAAAAGGAGTAATTTGCAGGGCTGAGGGGAAAGAGCTGGGGAATGGGACGAATTGGACAGCTCTACCAAAGAGCTGGCACAGGCATGATGGGCCGAATGGCTTCCTTCTGTGCTGCATTATTCTATAATTCTATGTTATCTACAGCAAACCTGAATTCGCAATCCATTCGGAGAGAGGGAGAGACACCCCTTCAATGTGCCACCTATGCTGCCTACCTGTTACCCAGTGAACCCACCTTGGTTGGGGGCTGAGATCAGTGCGGCTCCATTATCCGATGTGAAAAACACAAATGTGTTGTTGGCGACGCCCTGTGTGTGGAGCTCCTTTAGGATTTTCCCAATGCTGTCGTCTATCTCACGCACTGCATCCCCGTACCTGGGAATGATCCAAACATAACCATACAACTTAAACACAGTCTGCAGCAAACATCATCCATTTCACAGCTCACATTGGTAGCAGCTTAGGCTGGATTGTTAGTTATTGGTCAGTCAGTGCCTGATAAACAATGAAACCACCACTGAGAAATCCACACGGTTATAGTTCCTGTGCAAACTGCACTCTCTTCGCACTCTCACCCCACTTCCCCAAGTCCAGGTGGTTTACGGGCGGCTGTCTGAGCTAAGGCGTACAGACCCCAAAGTATACTTGGCGGGGGGGGGGTTGCTGCTAGGGTTTAATCAGCTACAGAGCACGGCTTAAAGTTCACTGCGTGTTCAGCTTGCACCAACCTGCACGAGCCTGCAGGGATATCTGCATCAAGTGGGAAGCACCCTAGCATTGAGTGACAGGTCTACTCTCCAGCTTGCTGCAAACCAGGCGCAGGTATCGAATCACCGAGTCGGCACAGAACGCTCTGGCTCCAAACAGCCTCTGAGGCCTCACACTAACTCTCTAATCACAATATTCCTGCAGCTTAGCATTTTAGAATAGGATGCAGCGACCAGTACTTACAGGCCTCTCTTACTTGTACCCAGGAAAGTCCTCGATGCATAGACTGGAGCGTGGGTTGCATCAACAGCCCAATAAAGGAAAAAGTTCTGCTTCCTTGCAGCTTGTCGCCCGATAAACCCGAGTGCTTCCTGTGGCCCCAAGAGACATCATTAGAAAACTGACTGGACCGAGACACACCTGCACCAGACCCTGCTTGCACCCTGCAGAGACTGACTCTTACACTGGACTGACCCTCACACTGGACCGAGACTCCTGCCTGCGGGGACTGGCCCTCACAGTGGACTGAGACTCCGTCTCCCTTCAGCACAACACTCACTGCGTCAGGAAGTAATTCAGCATACGATGTGCGAGTGTGGCATTTGGATGGTGTGAGGAGGTTCTGTGTCAGTCTGCGGTGTTTGGATGGTGTGAGGAGATTGTGTGTCAGTGTGCGGTGTTTGGATGGTGTGAGGAGGTTCTGTGTCAGTCTGCGGTGTTTGGATGGTGTGAGGAGATTGTGTGTCAGTGTGCGGTGTTTGGATGGTGTGAGGAGGTTCTGTGTCAGTGTGCGGTGTTTGGATGGTGTGAGGAGGTTCTGTGTCAGTGTGCGGTGTTTGGATGGTGTGAGGAGGTTCTGTGTCAGTGTGCGGTGTTTGGATGGTGTGAGGAGGCTCTGTGTCAGTGTGCGGTGTTTGGATGGTGTGAGGAGGCTTTGTGTCAGTGGGAGTCTTTCCTTCACTCACATCATCAATGAGGACATAAAATAGCTCCCCCTCTTCTCACTCTAGCCCAAGTGACCAGCAGATTGAAACTAAGAAATAAAGAGGGTAAAGGAAAGAACAGAAATAAAACTCGCCCTTGTAAAACACGTAGGGACAGGGAGCAAGGGTTGGTTACTAATGGGATGTTGGCCTTAATCTCCAAGGGCCTGGAACACAAAGTGGAGAACATGTGTTACAGCTGTACAGAGCTCTGGTTACTCATTCAGTTCTGGGCACCACACCTCAGGAAGGATATATTTCCCTCGGAGAGGGTGCATGCAGATTCAGCAGAATGATACCGGGGTTAAAAGGGTTAAATTATGAGGACAGGTTGCATAGACTAGGCTTGTATTCCCTCAAGTTCAGAAGATTAATAGGTGATTTGATGAAGGATTTTAAGAAGATGGCCTCCTCCTGTTCTTACGTTCCTAACGGGAGAGTGGGTCAGAGTTCCCCACCCAATCTCTGTCAATCTCATCAGGGCTACAAACTCTCACGCCCCGAATATCAGTCCCAATACCTCCTACAGCACTGCTGCCCCCGCACTGATCCCCACGGCCCCTCCTCCCCCGCACTGTTCCCCACGGCCCCCCTCCCCTGCACTGTTCCCCACGGCCCCCCCTCCCCTGCACTGTTCCCCACGGCCCCCCCTCCCCCGCACTGTTCCCCAAGGCCCCCCTCCCCCGCACTGTTCCCCACGGCCCCCCCTCCCCTGCACTGATCCCCACGGCCCCTCCTCCCCCGCACTGTTCCCCACGGCCCCCCTCCCCTGCACTGATCCCCACGGCCCCCCCTCCCCCGCACTGTTCCCCACGGCCCCCCTCCCCTGCACTGTTCCCCACGGCCCCCCCTCCCCTGCACTGATCCCCACGGCCCCCCCTCCCCTGCACTGATCCCCACGGCCCCCCCTCCCCTGCACTGTTCCCCACGGCCCCCCCTCCCCTGCACTGATCCCCACGGCCCCCCCTCCCCCGCACTGTTCCCCAAGGCCCCCCTCCCCCGCACTGTTCCCCAAGGCCCCCCTCCCCCGCACTGTTCCCCAAGGCCCCCCTCCCCCGCACTGTTCCCCAAGGCCCCCGCTTCCCCGCACTGATCCCCAAGGCTCCCCGTCCCCTGCACTGTTCCCCACGGCCCCCTCCCCTGCACTGATCCCCAAGGCCCCTCCCCCGCACTGTTCCCCATGGCCCCCCTCCCCCGCACTGTTCCCCACGGCCCCCTCCTCTGCACTGATCCCCAAGGCCCCTCCCCCGCACTGTTCCCCAAGGCCCCCCTCCCCCGCACTGTTCCCCACGGCCCCCTCCCCTGCACTGATCCCCAAGGCCCCCCTCCCCCGCACTGTTCCCCAAGGCCCCCCTTCCCCGCACTGTTCCCCACGGCCCCCTCCCCTGCACTGATCCCCAAGGCCCCCTCCCCCGCACTGTTCCCCAAAGGCCCCCTCCCCTGCACTGTTCCCCAAGGCCCCCCTCCCCCGCACTGTTCCCCAAAGGCCCCCTCCCCCGCACTGTTCCCCAAAGGCCCCCCTCCCCTGCACTGTTCCCCAAGGCCCCCCTCCCCCGCATTGTTCCCCAAAGGCCCCCTCCCCGGCACTGTTCCCCAAAGGCCCCCCTCCCCTGCACTGATCCCCACGGCCCCCCTCCCCCGCACTGTTCCCCATGGACCCCCCCCCCTCCCCAACACTGTTCCCCACGACCCCTTCTCCCCCGCACTGTTCCCCACGGCCCCCCTCCCCCGCACTGTTCCCCACGGCCCCCCTCCCCCGCACTGTTCCCCACGAACCCCTCCCCCGCACTGTTCCCCACGGACCCCTCCTCCCCCGCGCTGTTCCCCAAGGCCCCCCTCCCCCGCACTGATCCCCACGGCTCCCCCTCCCCTGCACTGTTCCCCACGGCCCCCTCCCCTGCACTGATCCCCAAGGCCCCCCCCCCGCACTGTTCCCCACGGACTCCTCCTCCCCTGCGCTGTTCCCCACGACCCCTCCTCCCCTGCACTGTTCCCCACGGACCCCTCCTCCCCCGCGCTGTTCCCCACAACCCCTCCTCCCCCGCACTGATCCCCACAGCCCCCCTCCCCCGCACTGTTCCCCAAGGCCCCCCTCCCCCGCACTGTTCCCCACGACCCCTCCTCCCCCGCACTGTTCCCCACGGCCCCCCTACACCGCACTGATCCCCACGGCCCCCTTCCCCCGCACTGTTCCCCACGGACCCCCCTCCCCCGCACTGTTCCCCACGACCCCTCCTCCCCCGCACTGTTCCCCACGGCCCCCCTACACCGCACTGATCCCCACGGCCCCCTTCCCCCGCACTGTTCCCCACGGACCCCCCTCCCCCGCACTGATCCCCACGGCCCCTCCTCCGCAATGACCCCCACACTCTCCTCCCCCGCACTGTTCCCCACGGCCCCCTCCCCCGCACTGTTCCCCACGGCCCCCCTCCCCCGCACTGATTCCCGCAGCCCCCCCAGCCCGCACTGTTGCCCACGGACCCCCCTCCCCCGCACTGAACCCCACGCCCCCTCCCCCGCACTGTTCGCTACGGCCCCCTCCCCCGCACTGATCCCCATGGCCCCCCCAGCTCGCACTGTTGCCCACGGATTCCCCTCCCCCGCACTGACCCCCACGCCCCCCTCCCCCGCACTGTTCTCCACGGCCCCTCTTCCCCCTGCACTGTTCCCCACGGACCCCCCTCCCCCGCACTGATCCCCACGGCTCCCCCAGCCCGCACTGTTCCCCACGGACCCCCTTCCCCCACGCCCCCCTCCCCCGCACTGTTCTCCACGGCCCCCCCTCCCCCGCACTGTTCCCCACGGCCCCCTTCCCCCGCACAGTTCCCCACGGCCCCCCCCTCCCCTGCACTTTTCTTCCGCTCCCCCTCAGTGCCTGGCTTTGGCAGCTCGGCAAAGGATCCAATCCTTGCTCCCTGAATTCCACAGGATCCTTTGTGGAATTCTGGATCTCCCACTCTGACCTGCACATTAGGGTCCGACGCAGGTCATTAGAAACCATGCCGACATGGTTGTTACCTGTAAGTAGATCTGAGTGAGGTTGGACTCTCCCGTCTTTAAATCAATCTCAAACTCTTCGTAGTACCTGTGTGACAATCACAGACACTCAGTGACTTTCTGCATTGAATTCTATCCGTGCGTATTGCCTGAATATATAAATCTTCAGATTGAACCCCACAGAGCAGGAGAATACCAGTCGGTCTGGGACTAAGGGGAGGTGAATGAGGGCAGAGGGAGTAGCGGGAAAGGAAGGGAAGGGTGGGGAGAGGAGAGGAGGGGGGAGGGGAGAGGAGAGGAGGAGGTTCTAAAAGTGGTGGCTGCAGAGATAGTGGATGCATTGGTTTTGATCTTCCAAAATTACCTACATTCTAGAACAATCCCAGCGGATTGGAAGGTAGCAAATGTAACTCCGCTATTCAAGAAAGGAGGGAGAGAAAAAACAGGAAACTACAGGCTAGTCAGATTGACATCAGTCGTCAGGAAAATGCTGAAATCCATTCTTAAGGAAGTGGTATCAGGGCACTTAGAAAATCATAACATGATGAGCTAGGTTTTCAACATGGTTTTATGAAACGGAAATCGTGTTTGACAAATTTATGAGAGTTTTATGAGGATGTAACTGGCAGGGTAGATAAAGGGGAACCAATGGATGTAGTATATTTGGATTTCCAAAAGGCATTCGATAAGGTGCCACATAAAAGGTAAGGGCTCAAGGGGTTGTAGGTAATATAGTAGCATAAATAAAGGATTGGTTAACGGACAGAAAACAGTGAGAAGGGATAAATGGATCTTTTTCAGGTTGGCAGGCTGTAACTAGTGGGGGTGCTGCAAGGATCAGTGCTGGGGCCTCAACTATTTATACTCTATATTAATGACCTAGATGAAGGGACCGAGTGTAATGTATCCTAGTTTGCTGATGATACAAAGCTAGGTGGGACAGTAAGCTGTGAGGAGAACACAAAGAGTCTGCAAAGGGATATCGATAGACTAAGTGAGTGGGCAGTAAGGTGGCAGATGGAGTATAATGTAGGGAAATGTGAGTTTATTCACTTTGGTAGGAAGAATAGAAAAACAGAATATTTTTTAAATGGTGAAAAACTTTTAAATGTTGGTGTTCAGAGAGATTTGGGTATCCTCGTGCAAGAAACATCCAAAACTAGTATGCAGGTACAGCAAGCAGTGAGGAAGGCAAATGGCATGCTGGCCTTTATTGCAAGGGGGTTGGAATATAAGAGTAAGGAAGTCTAGCTACAATTGTGCAGAGTCCTGGTGAGACCACATCTGGAGTACTGTGCACAGTTTTGGTCTCCTTATCTAAGGAAGGATATACTTGCCTTAGAGGCTGTGCAACTAGATTGATTCCTGGGATGAGCGGGCTGTGCTATGATGAGAGATTGTGTAGAATGGGCTTAACTCTCTGGAATTTAGAAGAATGAGAGCTGATCTCATTGAAACACACAAGATTCTGAAGCAGATTGACAGGGTAGATGCAGGGAGGTTGTTTCTCCTGGCTGGAGTGCCTAGAACCAGGGGTCACAGTCTCAGGATAAGGGGTAGGCCATTTAAGACAGAGATGAGGAGGAATTTCTTCATAAGAACATAAGAAATAGGAGCAGGGACAGGCCATTTGGCCCCTCGAGCCTGCTCTGTCATTCAATAAGATCATGACTGATCTGATGACTTCAATCAGAGGGTGATGAATCTTTGGAATTCTCTACCCCAGACGGCTGTTGATGCTGAGTCTCTGAGTATATTTAAGGCTGTGGTAGATAGATTTTTGGACTCTAGGGGATATGGAGATCGGGCAGGAAAGTGGAGTTGAGGTCGATGATCATCTTATTGAATGATGCAGCAGGCTCGAGAGGCCATATGGCCTACTCATGCTCCTATTTCTTATGTTCCTCATGTTCTTAAATGTCAGGTACAGAATACAATCGGATGAGGAGAAAGAGCAGGAGCTTCCAGGCGGGAACCTGCTTGGAAAGAAAGACCCACACTGTGGAGTCAAAACTCCTCACCAAACCCACCCCAGTCAAGATGATTCTGCTGCTGATTAATGAGCGTGCAGTAATTGTGAGTGTTCCCTCCCACACTTTGTCTGAGAGCACATTCCCGCTCCGTCTCCCTCCCGTTCCCAGTTCCCCTCCCAGTCTCCCTCCCCCTCCCACTCCCAGGCTCCCTCCCCCTCCCAGTCTTCCTTCCCCTCCCAGTCTCCCTCCCCGCTCCCATTCTCCCTCCCCCTCCCAGTCTCCCTCCCCCTCCTAGTCCCCCTTGCAGTCCTGGTCCCCCTTGCAGTCCCCCTCCCCCTCCCAGTCTCCCTCCCGCTCCTAGTCCCCCTCCCAGACTCCCTCCCCCTCCCAATACCCCTCCGCTCCTAGTCCTCCTCCCCCTTCTAGTACCCCTCCCCCTCCCAGTCCCCCTCCGCTCCTAGTCCTCCTCTCCCTCACAGTCCCCCTCCCCCTTCCAGTCCCCCTCCAGTATCCCTCCCAGTCCCCCTACCCCTCCCAGTCTCCTTCCCCCTCCTAGTTCCCCTCACCCTCCCAGTCCCCCTCCCGTTCCTAGTCCCCCTCCCAGTCCCCCTCCCCTACTCCCGCTTTATCTGCACTTTACCTGCCGACCATCTCCGAGTTGTTGTAAACGGGAATGTTGGGCTTGTCCCTGTTGTTGTACGGCCCAAAGTGACAGTTTGGAGCCCCAAACCATTCGTCAAATCCGTGCCTGAGGGGGTGGAACTGGGCTCGGTGCCCCAGGTGCCTGAGGGAGCAGACAGGGAGAGTCAGACTGTAAATCTCTCCAAATTAAAACACTAAAGATACACGCAACACACAGATTCCAGGCTCGATCAACTCCAGTACTTAATCCTTACTCTACTCTCTTAATACAGTGCAGGCCCACAAGGTATGATGGAGTGGGTGTGATCGGACGGGTGTGATGGAGTGGGTGTGATCGGACGGGTGTGATGGAGTGGGTGTGATCGGACGGGTGTGATGGAGTGGGTGTGATCGGACGGGTGTGATGGAGTGGGTGTGATCGGACGGGTATGATGGAGTGGGTGTGATCGGACGGGTATGATGGAGTGGGTGTGATCGGACGGGTGTGATGGAGTGGGTGTGATCGGACGGGTGTGATGGAGTGGGTGTGATCGGACGGGTGTGATGGAGTGGGTGTGATCGGACGGGTATGATGGAGTGGGTGTGATCGGACGGGTGTGATGGAGTGGGTGTGATCGGACGGGTATGATGGAGTGGGTGTGATCGGACGGGTATGATAAGAACATGAGAACATAAAAAATAGGAGCAGGAGTAGGCCATACGGCTCCTCGAGCCTGCTCCACTATTTAATATGATCATGGCTGATCCGATCATGGACTCAGGTCCACTTCCCTGCCCGCTCTCCATAACCCCTTATTCCCTTATCGGTTAAGAAACTGTCTATTTCTGTCTTAAATTTATTCAATGACCCAGCTTCCACAGCTCTCTGAGGTGGTGAATTCCACATATTTCCAGCCCACTGAGCGAAGAAATTCCTCCTCATCTCTGTTTTAAATGGGAGGCCCCTTATTCTAACATCATGCCCCCTAGTTCTAGTCTCCCCCAGCAGTGGAAACATCCTCTCTGCATCCACCTTGTCAAGCCCCCTCATAATCTTATACATTTCGATACGATCACCTCTCATTCTTCTGAATTCCAATGAGTAGAGGCCCAACCGACTCAACCTTTCCTCATAAGTCAACCCCCTCATCTCCGGAATCAACCTAGTGAATCTTCTCTGAACTGTCTCCAAAGCAAGTATATCCTTTCTTAAATATGGAAACCAAAACTGCACGCAGTATTCCAGGTGTGGCCTCACCAATACCCTGTATAACTGTAGTAAGACTTCCCTGTTTTTATACTCCATCCCCTTTGCAATAAAGGCCAAGATTCCATTGGCCTTCCTGATCATTTGCTGTACCTGCATACTAACCTTTTGTTTCATGCACCAGGACCCCCAGGTCCCGCTGTACTGCAGCACTTTGCAATTTTTCTCCATTTAAATAATAACTTGCTCTTCAATTTTCTTCGAAAGTGCACAACCTCACACTTTCCAACATTATACTCCATCTGCCAAATTTATGTCCACTCACTTAGCCTGTCTATGTCCTTTTGCAGGTTTTTTATGTCCTCCTCACGCATTGCTTTTCCTCCCATCTTTGTATCCTCAGCAAACTTGGCTACGTTACACTCTGTCCCTTCTTCCAAGTCGTTAATATAGATTGTAAATAGTTGGGGTCCCAGCACTGATCCCTGCGGCACCCCACTAGTTACTGATTGCCAACCCGAGAATGAACCATTTATCCCGACTCTCTGTTTTCTGTTACGTATGCAGTTTTCCAATCCGCTGGGACCGCACCAGAATCCAGGGAATTTTGGTAGATTACAACCAATGCATCCACTATCTCTGTAGCCACTTCTTTTAGGATCCTTGGATGTAAGCCATCAGGTTCAAAGGACTTGTCTGCCTTTAGTCCCATTATTTTACCGAGTCCTACTTTATTAGTGATAGTGATTGTATTAAGTTCCTCCCTCTCTATAGCCCCCTGAATATCCACTATTGGGATGTTTTAGTGTCTTCTACTGTGAAGACCGATATTTGTTCAACGTCTCTGCCATTTCCCTGTTCTCCATTATTAATTCCCCAGTCTCATCCTCTCGGTACAGACACATTTACCTGAAGGGGGAAGGAAGGGCATCCAAAACTAGAGCTCCCTGGATGAATACGATATAGAGTTTAAAATGAGACAGAAGAAGGAAGCTTGTGACAAATGTAAGGTTAATAATGCAGTGGAGAAATAAGCTGAATATAGAAAGTACAGAGGAGATCTAAAATATTAGAATAGATTAGCGGCTGACATAAAAATGAACCCAAAAGTCTTTATTAAATTTATAAATATTAAAAGGGTAGTCAAGGTAAGGGTGAGGCCGATTAGGGACCAAAAAGGAGATCTTCTTGTGGAGACAGAGGCCGTTGGCTAAGGCACTAAATAAGGACTTTGCATCAGTCTTCGATGGAAAAGAGGATGCTGCCAATGTAGCAGTAAAGGAGGAGGCAGTAGCAATAGTGGATAGGATAAAAATAGATAAAGAGGAGGGACTTGAAAGGTTGGCAGTCCTCAAATTAGAAAAGTCACCTGGTCCGGATGGGATGCATCCTAGGTTACTGAGGGAAGTAAGGGTGGAAATTGCAGAGGCTCTGGCCACAATTCTCCAATCCTCCCTTGATATGGGAGTAGTGCCAGAGGACTGGAGGATTACAAACGTTATTCAAGAAAGGAGAGAGGGATAAACCTGCCGATTACAGGCCAGTCAGCTTACCGTCGGTGGTGGGGATTGATGAGAGTACTGTGGTTTGTATATGGACTTTCAAAAGGTATTTGACCACTGCACAGACTTGCTGGCTGATAGAGTATTCAAAAAGGCTCATTTAGACAGGCTTTGAAAATTCACAGACCCCCAAGTCAAAGCTACTACGTGCTGCTCAGCATGTTGCATTAACTCATCAATCAACTTGACATTTTCGGAGCTTGGGTAGCGAGCCAATAAAACGTTAAAAGACTTTCAATTGAGCCAATAAGGTCAAAGAAGGCGAGTTCTTTTCTGTAAATTGATCCAGGTATAAAGTACAGCCATTTTGACCATGTGTCTCAGTAAAACAAAGAAACTGGCAATCAGCCAGCAGTTTGTTGCTCTCTGCCAGTATTAAAAAGTTAAAACTACCACCGGAGTTCGTATTTCATTGGAAATTAAGAGATCTAACAATTTTGGCGCTGCGAACAGGATCGCTGAGGAAAGAAACTGAATTTTGGACATCGGACCTACATTTTGAGGTAAGGACTCCTCTTTTTAAAAAGTCCTCGGTCAAAAGTCTAAATTCGCCTCTCCTTCTACGCGATTCCGAAAGCCTCCGGTTTGCGAACCCTCCGGTTGATAGTCAGCTCGAGGTCCCATAGACGTCTAAACTTCGGCGGTGTGTTAGTTAATTAATCACCGACCTATTGATCGGCTAGCAGGCCTACGACTCGAGACCCCAGTAAAGAACTCAGTAAAGAAATGGCAGCAGGAGATAAGGGCAAAGAATTGCCTACAACTGTTAAAGGTGGGCAGGCACCACCTCAAGTTTCACTAAATTTAATTCTCGAACAGTTGAAAGAATACATAGAGCAACAATTCAATTTATCTAAAACCTGTATTAAGATCGAACAAAAGTACGGAACCTCCAAAGGACAATGGTCCTTGGACGAGATTAAAAGGGTCTGGGGAAAAACGACCCGTATGAAAAATAAAGAGCAAACTAGATGGTCCCTAGCCGTTATGGGCCAGATTCGAAACCGGAATGAAATTATAATGCGTTCCCAACATGATCGAGAACTGACCAGTACAAAGGATCAATTGCAAGCAGTTTGTGCACAGCTGCGACAGAAAAAGCTTGAACTTGAAAAGCTGGAAGCGGAAGTTAAAGATCTTAAAGGTGAAATTAAAGAATGGAAAAAATCATTTGGTCAAGAGACAGTAATAGGAAAAGGAAAATGTATTGATCAATTCCCAGGGTACCCATGTTTGGATAAATTAAAAGCGCAAACCCGAAGACACGACCGAGGAATAGATACGGTTTCTGAATCCTCCGACAATACAGTGTCGGAGGATGATGAAGAATTAGGGGTGCGCTTTGCCCCGTTTAAAAAAAGACGAGTTGTAGTCAAATCAGAAGAGACTGCGGATGAGGGCGGAACCAAAAAAACAAAGAGACGGGTGTACGAAGAATACTTAGTTCATGCTCCGGCAGAACCAGAGAAAATTTATAAATGGTCCAAGGAATTGCCCAATTCAAAGAAAGAGGGAGTAAAAACGTGGGACCAATTGGACTGCTTAAGAAATATATATCAACTTCATCCCTGGGACGGAGTGCAAATTTTGACCATAATGGTGCCAAAAACACAGGGAAGAAAATTGCACGACAAGGTAGATGAAGCTTTGGGGCAGAATGAGCAAGAATTAGACGCAGGATGGGAAGTGATTAAACACTGGCTGCAAGCCTTCAGTCCAGCTAAGACAGACTGGGGAAAAATTGCAGCCTGCCAACAGAAAGGAACAGAGGAGGTCATGGAGTATGACGAGCGGTTTAGATGCACGTGGCTAGAACATTCGGGTGTGAATAATACAGATGAGGAAATGGATGAACAAGTGTTTGGACCCCTGAAAGTAACTTTCGTGGCAGGTCTAAAGCCAGAACTGTCCAAAATGCTTCAGGTAGTGTTACCGGACTGGGAAGGTAGAGGAACTACCTTTGCAGCATTGGTGGATCGATGTAACCAATTAGATCGGGATATGGGAGCTAAAGTCCGAGCTGTACAGGCTATGGGATGGAAATCCTAGGATTCCGATAAACAGTCATTAGGAAAATTAGCCGGAAAATGTCATTATTGTGGGAAAGAAGGTCACTGGGCCAAGACGTGCAGGGCAAAACAGAAAGGTCGTGGCTGGGGAAGAGGACGCAGCCAGGGATACAATTCAGTCAACAAGCCAGGCTTGTCACAAGATAATGACCTCATAGAAGCATTTAAGCGACTGACAATACAACAACAGAAGGAGTTACTTGGGATAGCAAAAAACGATTAGAGCCCACCCTGGCCCCCCTCCTCGCACTAATACAACAAAGGGGAGATGGGCTATATATAACTGTGAGGGTGGGCGATAAGGATGTGGACTGTCTTTTAGACACAGGGGCAGAATTAACATGCTTACCCCAACAATATGTCGACGATATCCTGCTAGCTTCAAACACAGAAGAACAGCATGAACAAGATTTACGAGCTTTGCTGGATCACCTTCGGCTGAAAGGACATAAAGCCAGCATCGACAAAGCACAGATCACCAAGAAGGAACACCATGGTCCCAGGCACTACCAATAGTGCTATGTAGCATTAGGGCAACCCCGAACAGAACTACAGGTCTAAGCCCATTTGAAATTATAACAGGAAGACCCATGTCGCTGCCGGGAACTATCGATTTACGGAAAGCTGATGTTCACTTAATGAGTGACACTTTGTTATCATACTGTCAGAACTTAACCAATGCTATTAGTTCTGTTTCCCGACAGGTATCGGCAGCTTGGGGTAATCCACCCGAAGGAGGACACGACATCATCCCGGGAGTCTGGGTGTATGTGAAAAAGTTGCATAAAGAACCTTTGGGTGCCAAGTGGGAGGGACCTTATCAAGTGTTATTGACCACCCAGGCAGCTGTTAAAGTCCAAGGAAAGAAAGCCTGGATCCACGTTTCACACGTTAAACGAGCACCCGTAACTGAAGCTGAAATCTAATAATAAGGACAATTACTTTTTGAGAAAATGTATAAATGTACTGTATTATTGATTGTAGGTATTCTAGGCATAGGCCTACTTCTTACTAGCCGACCTTCTGCACCAAAGGGAAATAGTCGGGTAGCAAGGGAATTACATGTAAATACCTTTTTATATAGTCATACATTTATGCCAAACAAGGTAACATTTCTAGTTGTTGGGTGTGTGCGCATATTCCTATTCACTCAAAGGGAGGGATTCCCTTGAGGCCAGTTCCCTTGAATATCTCGGAAATGGCTGAGTGGATAATTAATCAAAATAAAACAGGCAATGCATTTCAGGATACGGAAAACTGGGCACGTAAATGGAAGTCAGTAGGTTACAATCTGACTACCTTTGAAAAGGATACCAACCGTGGTACAATAATTCCAAATGGCCCCCATTTTTTGTTATTGCTAATACAACGGGAATAGGAAGACCGGGGGAATCGGTCTGTCTGATTAGAAACATCAAAGGAGGCCAAAATATGGGGTACAGTAACTACTTCCGGAATTATAATATAATCATGCCACGGAACCGTCCAAACTGGGCCGATGTGGGAATTTTTAACGTAACGGGGATTCTGAATAAAACAGATGTTAAAGCCTGGACAGGCCCCGGAGTGTTGCTGACAAAGAAACAGCTAACATTCATTGCCTATAATGGCACCTATTGGGTGTGTGACCCCAAGGCCTACCCTTGGCTGCCCCAGAATTGGATGGGATCCTGCTATTTAGCCTACATTGTGCCTTATATGTATCATATAAAGTCACTGTTGGAACATTTACACTGTCCTAAGAGAGCTATCACAGAAACAGAGAGGTTCTTTGCCATTCTGATCCCCAGGTATGGGACCGCCAGATTGGTAAGGGAATCCATTAACATGGCATCCGTTGTGGAACGGGTAGCCAATGATACCTCAGAGGCCCTAGTTAAAATCAATGCAGAAATGGTAGCAATCCGCACAGTAGCCCTACAGAATAGACTGGCCCTTGATTACATCCTGGCTGAAAAGGGAGGTACTTGCACCCTACTCGGAACTGAGTGTTGCACATATATCCCAGATAGCTCCGAAGAAATTACCCACTTAGCGGAGCATATCCAAAAGGAGGTAGAAAAACTTAAGCAACCCCCATCATTCACTTTGTGGAGTGGAGCCACTGAATGGCTCGGTTCAATAGGAACTTCATTGGTGGAAGGTTTAATTCTATTTGTTGTAATTGTTTTACTTTTATATTGTTTGTTTATGTTGATTAAATGTTGTTGTGACCAGGTGGCTGTAGCTGCTGTCCCGCATGTGAGACACCTTGCAGGTCCCAGCAGACCGTCTGTACGTGGCACAGGGGTATGTTATGCTTAAGGAAAGGTTGTTTACTGGTTGAACTAAGATTAAATTGGAATAAGGTTAATTAACCTATTAAAACCAGACTTCCATTGTGGCCACGATGGAACTCGGGTTGGTGTAAATTTGTGTGGAAGCTACTAGTCCGGACATGTGGCGAAACTCATCAACAAATTTTAGAAGGAAACTCTATTAACATGTATGAAATTATTTTGTAGAATGTTTAACCAGTGATACCTGAAGTTTTATGATTCAGTTTGTGAAAGAATCAAAGGGGGGATTGATAGAGTATTCAAATAGGTTCATTTAGACAGGCTTTGAAAATTCACAGACCCCCAAGTCAAAGCTACTATGTGCTGCTCAGCATGTTGCATTAACTCATCAATCAACTTGACATTTTCGGACCTTGGGTAGCGAGCCAATAAAACGTTAAAAGACTTTCAATTGAGCCAATAAGGTCAAAGAAGGCGAGTTCTTTTCTGTAAATTGATCCAGGTATAAAGTACAGCCATTTTGACCATGTGTCTCAGTAAGACAAAGAAACTGGCAATCAGCCAGCAGTTTGTTGCTCTCTGCCAGTATTAAAAAGTTAAAACTACCATCGGAGTTCGTATTTCATTGGAAATTAAGAGATCTAACATTAGCAAAATTAACGCCCATGCGATTAAAGGGACAGTGGCAGCATGAATACGGAATAGGCTAAGGGACAGAAAGCAGAGTAGTGGTGAACGGTTGTTTTTGAGAGTAGAGGGAAGTATGCAATGGTGATCCCCAGGGGTCGGTATTGGGACCACTGCATTTTTTGATATATATAAATGACCTGGACTTGGGGATACAGGATATAATTTCAATGTTTGCAGAGAATACAAAACACAGAAATGTAGTAAACAATGAGGAGGATTGTAACAGACTTTAGGAGGACAGAGACAGACTGGTGAAATGGGCAGACACATGGCAGATGAAATTTAAAGCAAAGAAGTGTGAAGTGATACATTTTGGTAGGAAGAATCAGGAGAGGCAATATAAACTAAATGGTACAATTTCAAGGGGTGGACAGGAAGAGAGAGACCTGGGGGTGTACGTACACAAATCTTTGAAGGTGACAGGACAAGTTGAGATGGTTGTTAAAAAAACATATGGGGATCCTTGGCTTTATTAGTAGAGGCAGAGAGTACAAAAGCAAGGAAGTTATTATCAGTGACTAGTGGGGTGCCACAGGGTTCAGTGCTGGGATCCCAGCTATTTACAATATACATCAATGATTTAGATGAAGGAATTTAATGTAATATCTCCAAGTTTGCAGATGACACTAAACTGGGTGGCGGTGTGAGCTGTGAGGAGGATGCTAAGAGGCTGCAGGGTGACTTGGACAGGTTAGGTGAATGCATGGCAGATGCAATATAATGTGGATAAATGTGAGGTTATCCACTTTGGTGGAAAAAACACAAAGGCAGGATATTATCTGCAGATTAGGAAAAGGGGAGGTGCAATGAGACCTGGGTGTCATGGTTCATCAGTCATTGAAAGTTGGCATGCAGGTACAACAGGCGGTGAAGAAGGCAAATGGTATGTTGGCCTTCATAGCTAGGGAATTTGAGTATAGGAGCAGGGAGGTCTTACTGCAGTTGTAAGCTAATTTGTGGAAGGATGTTCTTGCTATTGAGGGAGTGCAGCGAAGGTTCACCAGACTGATTCCCGGGATGGCAGGACTGACATATGAGGAGAGACTGGATCGTCTGGACCTGTATTCACTGGAGTTTAGAAGGATGAGAGGGAATCTCATAGAAACATATAAAATTCTGACGGGACTGGACAGGTTAGATGCGGGAAGAATGTTCCCAATGCTGGGGAAGTCCAGAACCAGGGGACATAGTCTAAGGATAAGGGGTACGCCATTTAGGACTGAGATGAGGATAAACTTCTTCACTCAGAGAGTTGTTAACCTGTGGAATTCCCTGCCGCAGAGAGTTGTTGATGCCAGTTCATTGGATATATTCAAGAGGGAGTTAGATATGGCCCTTACGGCTAAAGGGATCAAGGGATATGGAGAGAAAGCAGGAAAGGGGTACTGAGGAAATGATCAGCCATGATCTTATTGAATGGCGGTGCAGGCTCGAAGGGCCGAATGGCCTACTCCTGCACCTATTTTCTATGTTTCTATGTTATGTTAAACGTTTATAAAACACTGGTTTGGCCCCAGCTGGAGTATTGCGTCCAATTCTGGGCCCCGCACTTTAGGAAGGATACCAAGGCCCTGGAGAAAGGATTTACTAGAATGGACCCAGGGATGAGGGACTTCAGTTATCTGGAGAGGCTGGAGAAGCTGGGGCTGTTCTCCTTAGAGCAGAGACGGTTAAGGGGGAGATTTAACAGAGGTGTTCAAAATGATCAATGGAGTAAATAAAGAGAAACTGTTTCCAGGAGCAGGAGGGTCGGTAACCAGGAGGGACACAGATTGAAGGCAATTGGCAAAAGAACCAGCGACAACATGAGGAAACATTATTTTACTCAGCGAGTTGTTGTGATCTGGAACACGCTACCTGAAAGGGCAGTGGAAGCAGATTATATAGTAACTTTCAAAAGAGAATTGGATAAACATTTAAAGGGAAAACATTTGCCGGGCTGTGGGGAAAGAGCAGGGGGAGTGGGACTAATTGGATCACTCTTTCACAGAGCCGGCACAGGCAGGATGGGCCGAATGGCCTCCTTCTGTGCTGTATCATTCTATGATTCGAAGTGAACCGTGTGTACACTAAATGTACAGACATTTCACGCTAAACATTGCTTTGATGTTTTAAAGTTAACCAACCACTTCCCAACGATTTTGCTGGAATATCCTGCCTTCCTCAGGAGTTCTGGCAACAGAATCTCCGAATCAGGAATTCCTCCCAGGATTTCCTGCGGTGTGTACCCTGCGGAGAGAGAAAGGCCGTAGTGTTACTGACAAGTGAGGCTGGTTAAATTAAAGTGACCCGCCGAGAAACAATGTCCACTTTCTGTCATTCCCGCCCCCACTCTGTTCATCCCACAAGATGAGCTCTCCAGGGTCTTGGTACAGATGGGGAGAAGCAGACTGTCAGTGAGAACTGGGTTAAGATTCAAGTGAGATTGATAGCTTCCAATCTCTGCTCTCAGGGAGAGTTCCTCATCTCATGAGGCACAGCACTGATTCACGCAGCCACTCTCTCTCTCCCTGGTGTGCACTCCCTCACACACAGGCGCGCTCTCTCACACTCTCCCTCACACACAGGCACGCTCTCTCACACTCTCCCTCGCACACAGGCACGCTCTCTCACACTCTCCCTCACACAGGCGTGCTCTCACACACTCTCCCTCACACACAGGCGCGCTCTCTCACACTCTCCCTCACACACAGGCACACTCTCTCACACTCTCCCTCACACACAGGCGCGCTCTCTCACACTCTCCCTCACACACAAGCGCGCTCTCTCACACACACACTCTCACACATGCTCCCTCTCAGTCACACACACAATCGGTCTCTCGCACTCACGCTCGGTCTCTCGCACATGCACGCTCGGTCTCTCGCACACGCACGCTCGGTCTCTCGCACGCGCACGCTCGGTCTCTCGCACGCCCACGCTCGGTCTCTCAACACGCCCACGCTCGGTCTCTCGCACGCGCACGCTCGGTGTCTCGCACGCGCACGCTCGGTCTCACACGCACGCTCGGTCTCACACGCAAGCTCGGTCTCACACGCAAGCTCGGTCTCTCGCACAGACCCTCTCCCTCGCACAGACCCGCTCCCTCGCACAGACCCGCTCCCTCGCACACACACAACCTCGCACACACACAACCTCGCACACACACAACCTCGCACACACACAACCTCGCACACACGCTCCCTCGCACACACGCTCCCTCGCACACACGCTCCCTCGCACACACGCTCCCTCGCACACACGCTCCCTCGCACACACGCGCTCTCGCACACACGCGCTCTCGCACACACGCTCCCTCGCACACACGCTCCCTCGCACACACGCGCTCTCACACACACGCGCTCTCACACACACGCGCTCTCACACACACGCGCTCTCACACACACGCTCTCTCACACACACGCTCTCTCACACACATGCGCTCTCACACACACGCTCTCTCACACACACGCGCTCTCACACACACGCGCTCTCTCACACACGCGCTCTCTCACACACATGCTCCCTCACACCATCATCATAGGCAGTCCCTCGGAATCGAGGAAGACTTGCTTCCGCTCTAAATGTGAGTCCTTAGGTGGCTGAACAGTCCAATACGAGAACCACCGTCCCTGTCACAGGTGGGGCAGATAGTCGTTGAGGGAAGGGGTGGGTGGGACAGGTTTGCCACACGCTCCTTCCGCTGCCTGCGTTTGATTTCTGCATGCTCTCGGCGATGAGACTCGAGGTGCTCAGTGCCCTCCCGGATACACTTCCTCCACTTAGGGCAGTCTTTGGCCAGGGACTCCCAGGTGTCAGTGGGAATGTTGCACTTTATCAGGGAGGTTTTGAGGGTGATCTTGTAACGTTTCCTCTGCCCACCGTGAAGGAGTTCAGAGTAGAGCTCTTGCTTTGGGAGTCTCGTGTCTGGCATGTGAACAATGTGGCCTGCCCAGCAGAGCTGATCAAGTGTGGTCAGTGCTTCAATGCTGGGCCTGGTCGACGACGCTAACATTGGTGTGTCTGTCCTCCCAGGGGATTTTCAGGATCTTGTGTAGACATCGTTGGTGGTATTTCTCCTGCGACTTGAGGTGTCTACTGTACATGGTCCATGTCTCTGAACCATACCCTCACATACACGCTCCCTCACACACACGCACTCCTTCACACACACGCTCCCTCACACATAGCCGCGCTCTCTCACACACATCCACACCCACACGTTCACTCTCACACACGCGTGCTCACTCATACACACATGTGTGCTCACTCTCACATACACGCACTTTCCAGCAGGGGTTACCAGCCAGTGACTGAGGTCAGCTAGCAGGAGCTGCGCGCTGACCGATCATGGACTGACACTTACCGTTCCGAGCATGTGCGTTCGTGGTGTAGAAACCATTCCTGATGGGGAGACGACCGGTCAGTAACGCAGCTCGGGCTGTGGAGAGAGGAGGAACCAGGGAACGTACTTCAATAACTTGATATTCACTTTAACAATAATTACCTCAGAGGGCCGAGAACTCAGCGATTCTCATTGGTTAATATTAGTGTAACTCTGACATACCCCGCACCCCTCGCTGAGATACCCGCAGCCCTCACTGATATATCCCGCACCCACTCCCTGATATACCCCGCACCCACCCGACATACCCCGCACCCCTCGATTATATATCCCGCACCACTCCCTGATATACCCCTCACTCCTCGCTGATATACCCCGCATTTAGAATGCCACAGATTAATCAAGGACAGTCAGCATGGATTTTTTTAAGGGAAGTTCATGACTGATTAACTTGATTAAATTTTTTGAGGAGGTAATAATAAAGGTTGATGAGGATAGCACATTTGATGTAATCTACATGGATTTTAGCAAAGCCTTTTAGCTGAAGGTAGTAAGCCAGGTAGATAAGGTGGTTAAGAAGGCATACGGAATACTTGCCTTTAGTAAGCAAGGCATGAAATACAAGAGCAGGGAGGTGTGCTTCAACTGTATAAAACACTGGTTCGGCCACATTTAGAATACTGTGTGCAGTTCTGGTCACATTACAGGAAAGATGTGACTGCACTAGAGAGGATACAGAGGAGATTTACCAGGAAGTTGCTGGACTGGAGAATTTTAACCATGAGGAAAGATTGGATAAACTGGGTTTGTTTTCTTTGGAACAGAGGAGGCTGAGGGGAGACCTTAGTGAGGTGTATAAAACTAAGGGGCCTAGATAGAGTGGATAAGAAGGATCTATTTCCCTTGGCTGAGGGGTCAACAACCAGGGGACATAGATTTAAAGTAATTGGTAGGTTTAGAGGGGATTTCTGGGGGATTATTTTCACCCAGAGGGTGATGGGGGTCTGGAACTCACTGCCTGAAAGGGTGGTATGGCAGAAACCCTCACCACATTTAAATGGTACTTGGATGTGAACTTAAAGTGCTGTAACCGGCAGGGCTATGGACCAAGAGCTGGAAAGTGGGATTAGGCTGGATAGCTCGTTGTCGGCCGGCATGGACACCATGGGCCGAAATGGCCTCCTTCCGTGCTGTAAATTTCTATGATTCTATGATTTTGACAAGATCCCACATGGCAGACTGGTCAGAAAAGTAAAAGTCCATGGGATCCAGGGCAAAGTGGCAAGTTGGATCCAATATTGGCTCAGAGGCAGAAAGCAAAGAGTAATGGTTCATGAGTGTTTTTGTGACTGGAAGGCTGTTTCCAGTGGGGTTCTGAGAATGTATATCGCAAGGCAGCGAACGCGTATCGAAGGAGAAGAGGCAACAGGAGAATAGTTTATGAAGAATAGTTTGTGTAGAATGGCTTTTAGAAAGAATCATGGGAAAATGGCTAAAAGAAAATGTCAAGCTGAGATATTTGCAATGTCGACACAAAAAGGGGTTACTCAGAGTTGTGGTCAAACATGAGTTATGCGAAAAGCAAAGTCAGACATGAGTCAGACGAGGGGCTGCTATATCCAGCCATGAAATAGGGAAATGCTATGAAAGTCGAAACAATAAACACATCCCTGGAGCCCGCCCTATTTGGAGAGTTGTTAGCCTGCAATTGGGTATGCTATGGGGGAAATCGACCAATGATTGTATAAACTGAGTGTCACTCAAATGTGTTCTGCTGTAACAATGTATAAGTGTTGAGCTTTTGTACTGTTACGAGACTTGTCAGGTGAGAGGTGGACAGGCTCGAATCGAGAGTGTTCCCTTTATCTTAACAGGTCCCGGCCGGAGAATCTACAGAATAAAGGTCTTATGTTGCTAAGACTAAAAGTGTTCGTGTGTCAGTGAATTCGCTGAAACAGATTGAAGGGAAAAGAATCCAGTATCTACAGTTCCACAGGGCTCAGTACTAGGCCCCTTGCTTTTTGTGGTATTTATCAATGATTTAGACTTGAACGTAGGGGGTATAATTCAGAAGTTGGCAGATGATACAAAAAATGGCTGTGTGGTTGATAATATGGAAGAAAGCTCCTTTTCGGACAGCACAGAAACATAGAAAATAGGAGCAGGAGCAGGCAATTTGAGCCTGCACCACCATTCAGTAAGATCATGGCTGATCATTCCCTCAGTTCCCTTTCCTGCTTTCTTTCCATACTCCTTGATCCCCTTAGCCGTTAGGGCCATATCTAACTCCCTCTTGAATATATCCAATGAACTGGCATCAACAACTCTCTGCGATAGGGAATTCCACAGGTTAACAACTCTCTGAGTGAAGAAGTTTCTCCTCATCTCAGTCCTAAATGGCCTACCCCTTATCCTAAGACTGAATCCCCTGGTTCTGGACTTCCCCAACATCGGGAACATTCTACCCGCATCTAACCTGTCCAGTCCCGTCAGAATCTTATATGTTTCTATGAGATCCCCTCTCATCCTTCTAAACTCCAATGTATAAAGGCCCAGTTGATCCAGTCTCTCCTAATATGTCAGTCCACTCATCCCAGGAATCAGTCTAGTGAACCTTCACTGCACTCCCTCAATAGCAAGAACGTCCTTCCTCAGATTAGGAGATCAAAACTGAACACAATATTCCAGGTGAGGCCTCACCAAGGCCCTGTTAAATGCAGTAAGACCTCCCTGCTCCTATACTCAAATCCCCTAGCTATGAAGGCCAACAGACCATTTGCCTTCTTCACCGTCTGCTGTACCTGCATGCCAACTTTCAATGACTGATGAACCATGACACCCAGGTCACGTTGTTGATACGGATTATTTTTCCCTCGATCTGTTTCAGCGAATACACTGACGCGAACACCTTGCCTTTTCTGTAAAGGACCTTTATTGAAGATTCTCCGGCCGGGACTTGTCAAGACAAAGGAACACTCTCAATCAGAGCCTGTTTACCTTCCCCTGGACAAGTTCCTTTTCAGCGCGAAAAGCACAGTAGATATACATTTTCAAAACAGAACACATTTGATTAGCACTTGGTCTATCCAATCCCTTTCTGCCTCCCCCCGCCGAGTACGTCCAATGGCAGGCAAGAAAGTCTCCCAATTAGGGCTGGTGTCAGGTAGGTTAGTTATAGTTTTGCTACACTGTCTTCCCTTATCAGTAAAGAACCCAATTAGTTTCTCTTCCTCCTTATCAGTAGAAGCTATTACTTTTCCCTTCCTATCTAGGATTGCTTTCTTTCTTTGTGCTGCCTTGGGCTTTCTCATGACCCGTGTCTAACCTCAACTTCAACTCTTGGTAACCCCTTTTTTTTCTGTTGATTCTGCAGTTGTCTGCATCTTGACCATTTCTTTAGCTATTTTCCCATGATTCCCTATCTCCATCCTTTTGCCACCTTCTCTAGCCATCTACCACTTTCGCAACCCTTTTACACATTCTCAACGTTGCACCTCCCCATTTCCTAATCTGCCTCCAAAGTGGATAACCTCACATTTATCCACATTATACTGCATCTGCCATGCATTTGCCCACTCACCTAACCTGTCCAAGTCACCCTGCAGACTCTTAGCGTCCCCCTCACAGCTCACACCGCCACCCAGTTTAGTGTCATCTGCAAACTTATGGATATTACACTCAATTCCTTCATCTAAATCATTGATGTATATTGTAAAGAGCTGGGGTCCCAGCACTGAGCCCTGCGGCACTCCCCTAGTCACTGCCTGCCATTCTGAAAAGGACCCGTTTATCCCGACTCTCTGCTTCCTGTCTGCCAACCAGTTCTCTATCCACGTCAGTATATTACCCCCAATACCATGTGCTTTAATTTTGCATACCAATCTCTTGTGTGGGACCTTGTCAAAAGCCTTTTGAAAGTCCAAATACACCACATCCACTGGTTCTCCCTTGTCTACTCTACTAGTTACATCCTCAAAAAATTCTAGAAGATTTGTCAAGCATGATTTCCCCTTCATAAATCCATGCTGACTTGGACCGATCCTGTCACTGCTTTCCAAATGCACTGCTATTTCATCCTTAATAATTGATTCCAACATTTTCCCCACTACTGATGTCAGGCTAACCGGTCTATAATTACCCGCTTTCTCTCTCCCTTCCTTTTTTAAAAGTGGTGTTACATTAGCTACCCTCAGTCCACAGGAACTGATCCAGAGTTGATAGACTGTTGGAAAATGATCACCAATGCATCCACTATTTCTAGGGCCACTTCCTTAAGTACTCTGGGATGCAGACTATCAGGCCCCGGGGATTTATCGGCCTTCAATTCCATCAATTTCCCGAACACAATTTCCTGCCTAATAAGGATATCCTTCAGTTCCTCCTTCTCACTAGACCCTCGGTCCTTTGTACTTCCGGAAGGTTATTTGTGTCTTCCTTCGTGAAGACAGAACCAAAGTATTAGTTCAATTGGTCTGCCATTTCTTTGTTCTCCATCATAAATTCACTTGAATCCGACTGCAAGGGACCTACGTTTGTCTTCACTAATCTTTTTCTCTTCACATAACTATAGAAGCTTTTGCAGTCAGTTTTTATGTTCCCGGCAAGCTTCTTCTCGTACTCTATTTTGCCCCTCTTAATTAAACTCTTTGTCCTCCTCTGCTGAATTCTAAATTTCTCCCAGTCCTTAGGTTTGCTACTTTTTCTGGCCAATTTATATGCCTCTTCCTTGGATTTAACACTATCCTTAATTTCCTTTGTTAGCCATGGTTGAGCCACCTTCCCCATTTTATTTTTACTTCAGACAGGGATGTACAATTGCTGAAGTTCATCCATGTGATCTTTAAATGTTTGCTATTGCCTATCCACCGTCAACCCTTTAAGTATCATTTGCCAGTCTATTCTAGCCAATTCACGCCTCAAACCGTCGAAGTTCCCTTTCCTTAAGTTCAGGACCCAAGTTTCTGAATTAACTGTGTCATTCTCCATCTTAATAAAGAATTCTACCATGTTATGGTCATTCTTCCCCAAGGGGCCTCGAACAACAAGATTGCTAATTAATTCTTTCTCATTACACATCACCCAGTCTAGGATGGCTAGTTCCCTTGATGATTCCTCGACATATTGGTCTAGAAAACCATCCCTAATACAGTCCAGGAAATCCTCCTCCACCGCATTGCTTCCAGTTTGGTTAGCCCAATCAATATGTAGATTAAAGTCACCCATGATAACTGCTGTACCTTTATTGCATGCATCCCTAATTTCTTGTTTGACGCTGTCCCCAACCTCACTACTACTGTTTGGTGGTCTGTACACAACTCCCACCAGCGTTTTCTGTCCCTTGGTATTCTGTAGCTCCACCCATACCGATTCCACATCATCCAAGCTAACGTCCTTTCTTACTATTGCATTAATTTCCTCTTTAACCAGCAATGCCACCCGCCTCCTTTTCCTTTCTATCTATCCTTCCTCAATGTTAAATACCCCTGGATGTTGAATTCCCAGCCTTGGTCACCCTGGAGCCATGTCTCCGTGATGCCAATTACTTCATACCCGTTAACTGCTATCTGTGCAGTTAATTCGTCCACCATATTCCGAATACTCCTCGCATTGAGGCACAGAGCCTTCAGGCTTGTCTTTCTAACACACTTTGCCCCTTTAGAATTTTGCTGTAATGTGGCCCTTTTTGATTTTTGCCTTAGGTTTCTCTGCCCTCCACTTTTACTTTTCTTCTTTCTATCTTTTGCTTCTGCCCCTATTCTACTTCCCTCTGTCTCCCTGCATAGCTTCCCATCCCCCTGCTATATTAGTTTAACTCCTCCCCAACAGTACTAGCAAACACTCCCCCTAGGACATTGGTTCCAGTCCTGCCCAGGTGCAGACCGTCCGGTTTGTACTAGTTCCACCTCCCCCAGAACCGATTCCAATGTCCCAGGAATTTAAATCCCTCCCTTCTGTACCACTCCTCAAGCCACATATTCATCTGAGCTATCCTGCGATTCCTACTCTGACTAGCACGTGGCACTGGTAGCAATCCTGAGATTACTACTTTTGAGGACCTACTTTTTAATTTAGCTCCTAGCTCCCTAAATTTGTTTTGTAGGACCTCATCCTGTTTTTTTACCTATATCGTTGGTACCTATATACACCACGACAACTGGCTGTTCACCCTCCCTTTTCAAAATGCCCTGCACCAAGACATCCTTGACACTTGCACCAGGGAGGCAACATACCATCCTGGAGTCTCGGTTGCGGCCGCAGAAACGTCTATCTATTCCCCTTACAATTAAATCCCCTATCACTATCGCTCTCCCACTCTTTTTCCTGCCCTCCTGTGCAGCAGAGCCACCCACGGTGCCATGAACTTGGCTGCTGCTGGCCTCCCCTGATGAGTCATCCCCCCCAACAGTACCCAAAGAGGTGTATCTGTTTTGCAGGGGGATCACCACAGGGGAACTCTGCACTACCTTCCTTGCACTGCTCTTCCTGTTGGTCACCCATTCCCTATCTGGCTGTGTACCCTTTAACTGTGGTAAGACCAACTCACTAAACGTGCTTTTCACGTCATTCTCAGCATCGTGGATGCTTCAGAGTAAATCCACCCGCAATGCGGTCCGTCAGGAGCTGCAGGTGGATGCACTTTCCGCACCTGTAGTCGTCAGGGACACCGGAAGCGTCCATGACTTCCCACATAGTACAGGAGGAGCATAACACATGTCCGAGCTCTCGTGCCATGACTTAACCCTTCAATAAACTTAATTTGGCAACGACAATGCTAAAAGGTTGCTTACTGATAAAGAAAAGAAAAAGAAAAACAACTTACCAATCACCAACGAATCACTTACCCCCTTGGCTGTGACGTCACCTTTCGATTTCTTTCTACTTCTTGTTTGTCTCACCGCTGCAGCTGTACCAGCTGGCCTCCGACGATGAACTCCCGACACTGCTCCCCGACTGATGGGCCTCTTGTAGGCCTCCTTGATCTCCCTACTCCGCCTCCAACGATGAACTCCCGACGCTGCTCCCTGACGTATGGGCCTCTTGTAGGCCTCCTTGATCTCCCCGCTCCACCTCTGACGACAAACTCCCGAGCAATGGACCGAATGGCCTCTTTCTGTGCCATAAAGTTCTATTATTCTCACAGATATGCCCTGCACTCATCACTGTAACACTGATATACCCCACATCCCTCACTGTAACACTGAGGGGACGAAATCCGCACAGCGACTCCGGGAAGAGCTCCTTGGCCACGGGGAGAAGATGATTGAGGGAGGACTCTAGCGACGACTTTCCCATTGGTTGATAGCAGGGCGATTCCTCTGTAGTTGCCGCAGTCGGATTGACCCGTTTTTTAAAGATGGTCACGATCACTGCATCTCTGAGATCTCCCAGCATGCTCTCCTCCCTCCAGATGAGAGAGATGAGGTCGTGTATTCGCGCCAGTAGTGCCTCTCCGCCATACTTCAGTGCCTCAGCAGGGATTCCATCCGCTACCGTAGCCATGTTATTTTTTTAGCTGTCTTATGGCCTTTTCTACCTCGTGCAGTGTTGGGGTCTCACTGAGGTGGTGGCGGGTAGCATGCTGTGGGATGGAATCGAGAACACTCGAGTCAAAGGCAGAGTCCTGATTGAGGAGATCTTCGAAGTGTTCCTTCCAGCGGGCCCTGACTGCACTATAACACTGCACCCCTCACTGTGATATACCCCTTACTGTAAGAAAGATTGCATTTATATAGCGCTTTTCACTACCACTGAATGTTTCAAAGTGCTTTAGAGCCAATGAAATATTTTTGTCGTCTAGTCACTGTTGCAATGCGGGATCCCTCACTGTAACACTCTAATATACCCTACATCCCTCACTGTAACACTGATATACCCCACGCCCCCTCACTGTAACACACTGATATTCAAACAGGCTGCATTTAGACAGACTGAGAGAATTCACAGACACCAAGTCAGAGATGCTACGTGAGTGGGAGCATGTTGCATTAGGTCATCAATCAACTTGACATTTTAGGACCTTGGGTAGCGAGCCAATTAAAAGGTTAAAAGACTATTAATTGAGCCAATAAGGTCAAAGAAGGCGAGTTCTTTTCTGTAAATTGATCCAGGTATAAATACAGCCATTTTGACCATGTGGTCTCAGAAGGACAAAGACCTGGCTTAAAGACAAGAGCTTCTTACAGCTGCCAGAAATAAAGTGACATTAAAACTACAATCGGAGTTTGTACTTCATTGGAAATGAAGAGATCCAACAATTTTGGCGTCACGAACACGATCGCTGAGGAAAGAAACTGAATTTTGGACATCGGACCTACATACTGAGGTAAGGACTCCTCTTTATAAAAGTCCTCGGTCAAAAGTCTAAATTCGCCTCTCCTTCTACGCGATTCCGAAAGCCTCCAGTTTGCGAACCCTCCAGTTGGTAGTCGGCTCGAGGTCCCATAGACGTCTAAACTTCGGCGGTGTGTTAGTTAATTAATCACCGACCTATTGATTGGCTGGAAAGCCTACAACTCGAGATCCAGTAAAGAAATCAGTATTATGGCAGCAGGAGATAAGGGCAAAGAATTGCCTACAACTGTTAAAGGTGGGCAGGCACCACCTGAAGTTTCGCTAGATTTAATTCTCGAACAGTTGAAAGAATACATAGAGCAACAATTCAATTTATCTAAAACCTATATTAAGATCGAACAAAAGTACGGAACCTCCAAAGGACAATGGTCCTTGGACGAGATTAAAAGGGTCTGGGGAAAAACGACCCGTATGAAAAATAAAGAGCAAACTAGATGGTCCCTAGCCGTTATGGGAAAGATCCAAAACCGGAATGAAATTATAATGCGTTCCCAACATGATCGAGAACTGACCAGTACAAAGGACCAATTGCAAGCTGTTTGTGCACAGCTGCGACAGGAAAAACTTGAACTTGAAAAGCTGGAAGCGGAAGTTAAAGATCTTAAAGGTGAAATTAAAGAATGGAAAAAATCATTAGGTCAAGAGACAGTAATAGGAAAAGGAAAATATATCGGTCAATTCCCAGGGTACCCATGTTTGGATAAATTAAAAGCGCAAACCCGAAGACACGACCGAGGAATAGATACGGTTTCTGAATCCTCCGACAATACAGGGTCGGAGGATGAAGAATTAGGGGTGCGCTTTGCCCGTTTAAAAAAAGACGAGTTGTAGTCAAATCAGAAGAGACTGCAGATGAGGGCGGAACCAAAAAAACGAGGAAAAGAGTGTATGCAGAATACTTAGTTCATGCTCCGGCAGACCCAGAGAAAATTGATAAATGATCCAAGGAATTGCCCAATCCAAAGAAAGGGGGAGTGAAAACGTGGGACCAATTGGACCGCTTAAGAAATATATATCAACTTCATCCCTGATACGGAGTGCAAATTTTGACCATAATGGTGCCAAAAACACAGGGAAGAAAATTGCACGACAAGGTAGAAGAAGCTTTGGGGCAGAATGAGCAAGAATTAGACGCAGGATGGGAGGCGATTAAACACTGGCTGCAAGCCTTCAGTCCAGCTAAGACAGACTGGGGAAAAATTGCAGCCTGCCAACAGAAAGGAACAGGGGAGATCCTGGAGTATGACGAGCGGTTTAGATGCACGTGGCTAGAACATTCGGGAATAATACAGATGAGGAAATGGATGAACAAGTGTTTGGACCCCTGAAAGCAGCTTTCGTGGCAGGTCTAAAGCCAGAACTGTCCAAAATGCTTCAGGTAGTGTTACCGGACTGGGAAGCTAGAGGAACTAACTTTGCAGCATTGGTGGATCAATGTAACCAATTAGATCGGGATATGGGAGCTAAAGTCCGAGCTGTACAGGCTATGGGATGGAAATCCCAGGATTCCGATAAACAGTCATTAGGAAAATTAGCTGGAAAATGTCATTATTGTGGGAAAGAAGGTCACTGGGCCAAGACGTGCAGGGCACAACAGCAAGGTCGTGGCTAGGGAAGAGGACGCAGCCAGGGATACAATTCAGCCAACAAACCAGGCTTGTCACAAGATAACGACCTCATAGAAGCATTTAAGCGACTGACAATACAACAACAGAAGGAGTTACTTGGGATAGCAAAAAACGATTAGAGCCCACCCTGGCCCCCCTCCTCGCACTAATACAACAAAGGGGAGATGGGCTATATATAACTGTGAGGGTGGGCGATAAGGATGTGGACTGTCTTTTAGACACAGGGGCGGAATTAACATGCTTACCCCTACAATATGGAGACTTTTTGCCGTTGGATGGCAGGGCACGTACAACCTATGGAGTTGGGGGCCATAAAATGGAAATTGGAAGGACAACACCGGTACTTATAGGGCTGGGTCCACATCAACTAATCACGCCGGTCTGGATAGGCCCAACAGATCAACCCCTTTTGGGAATGGACGTTCTAATCCAAGTAGATTCATCGTTGCATTTCGAGGATGGTCAGGTGACATGGTCAATTAGAACTTTGAAGAAAGAAGAATTGAAGGAACACCCGATATGTGCTAAAGATAAGAACGATTGTGGCCTACTCCAGATGGAGCCTGCGTCATTTACCGGGACCAAGCCTCCAAGCACTAAACAGTATCCCATCAGTCCAACTGCCATCGCAGGAATCTTGCCGGTTATTCAACAATTGGAGAAACAAGGGGTGCTTATTAAAAGGCATAGCTCCTCCAATAGCCCCGTGTGGCCGGTACAGAAATCTAATGAGACTTGGCGTTTGACTGTCGATTATAGGAAAGCTAACCAGTGTATTGATCAAAAAGCTCCTTTGGTCACAGATCCCTCCACCATTTTTAATGCCCTCAAACCGGAACATAAATATTTCTCAGTTTTCGATATGGCCAACGGATTTTGGTCGGTGCCTCTGGCACCGGACGTTCGACAGTGGTTTGCTTTCACTGTCCAAGGACAACAGTATACTTGGACCCGGTTACCACAGGGTTTCCACAAAAGCCCTACGGTATTCCACATGGCTTTACAAAGCCATTTGTGAGAATTACCTCCCCTGTCATCCACAGTCATCCAATATGTAGACGATATCTTGCGAGCTTCAAACACGGAAGACCAGCATGAACAAGATTTACGAGCTTTGCTGGACCACCTTCGGCTGAAAGGACATAAAGCCAGCATCAACAAAGCACAAATATCCCAAGAAGAGGTTGTATACCTGGGACAAAAGATTTCACAAGGAAAGAGAGAACTTACCCAGGATAGAACTGCAGCCATTCGGGCTGCTAAAAAACCCACCACTATTCAGGAACTAAGGTCTTTTTTGGGATTGTGTAATTTTAACAGAAATTGGATTGACTCCTTCACACAGCTTGCTCAGCCACTGAATGATATTTTAAAGGGGAAACGTGCCTCTAAAGAAGCCATCACCCTCACTAAGGAACAGCAAGAGGCCTTCCTGAGTTTGAAAAAGGCTTTGTATTCGGCACCGGCTCTGGGAATCCCCAACAGTGGTAAGCCATTTACCCTGTTTGTCCATGAGAAAGAAGGATATATGACAGCTATACTGACACAAGAACATGGGGATCGGCAAAGACCTATTGGCTATTATTCGACAAAACTGGATGCGGTAGCCCTCGGATGGGGAAGTTGCCTAAGGGCCATGGAAGCTACATGTCGAGCGGTAATGACCACTGCGGGTCTAGTCCTCGACCAAAAGCTGATTGTCAAGTGTCCCCACACGTACATGCTTTGCTGTCTATGAATAGAATGTCTCAGGTGACGGCAGCAAGATGGACCCGCTGGACAGCAGTTTTGGAAGCTCCTAATCTCCATATCGTCCGGGCCAGCCCGGTTAATCCCACAACTATGCTCCCGATGTCAGAATCGAGGGAGCAAGAGGGGGGAGAATGTGAAGAGCATGACTGCGTGGAGATTTTAAAAGAAACAGAAGAAGCAGCCTTAGCAGCAGAGGATCCTCTGCACAACCCAGACCTCATCCTGTTTACAGATGGTTCCTCCTTTGTTGACAATGGTACCAGAAAAGCAGGATGGGCAGTTACAACCTTATGAGGTAGTGGCAAAAGGATGTTTACCCTTAGGAACGTCAGCACAACAGGCCGAGTTACGGGCCCTGTCAGAAGCATGTCGAATAGCAGAAGGACAAACAGCTAATGTCTACACAGATTCGCGTTATGCTTTTGGAGTCGTTCACGACTTTGGTTTGTTATGGCGGAAAAGAGGATTCCTCACTGCTGCTGGTACACCTATCCGAAATGGAAAAGAAGTCCGAGACTTACTGGAGGCCATACAATTACCTCAGGAAGTGTCCATCCTGAAGTGTAAGGCCCATACCAAGAAAAATACCACAGAAGCTCAGGGAAATGCCCTAGCCGACCAGGCAGCTAAAGATGCTGCCTCACAGGGCGTTCCTCCAGAAGAACCAACACAGATGTGCAGATTGAAAGCACTCAGGACTCTGACACGAGACCTTCAAACAATGCCAAGGCGAGCGCTCCCGAGAGGAAAAATGGACATGGATTGAGGCAGGAATTAAGCTATGCGAAGATGGTGTCTGGAGACAAAGAGTTACCGACAAGCCAGTCGCGCCACAAGCGCTTATGCCTTGTTTAGCCCAACAGATCCACGCGTGGGGACACTTGGCCTCAGAACAGATGACGACACGGTTCCAGAAAAGCTGGTGGGGTCGGGGATTTAAAAAACATGCCCAGCTGGTAACAGACCGCTGTGTGGTCTGCCAGAAAAATAATTCTGGACCCATCACGGTAATGCCCCAACTGAGGCCCCCTGCCCCTGTCGGACCATTCCAGCATCTGCAGGTTGATTATATATCTCTTCCTTCATGCCAAGGATACAGTAACATTCTTGTCATGGTTGACAGATTCTCTAGATGGGTAGAAGCTGTCCCAACTAAAAGAGCCACAGCCAATCATACTGCAAAGGTCTTGTGTAAGGATTACATTCCCCGATGGGGAGTCCCGAGTAGCATTGACTCAGATCAGGGAACACACTTCACAGGTGCTGTCTGCCAAGAAGTCTGTAGGTTACTGAACATTACGTGGGATTTACACTGTCCTTATCATCCACAATCATCAGGACAAGTAGAGCGAATGAATCGAACTCTGAAACAACGGCTTGCCAAATATCACCAAGAAAGAACACCATGGCCCCAGGTACTACCAATAGTGCTATGTAGCATTAGGGCAACCTCAAACAGAACTACAGGTCTAAGCCCATTTGAAATTATAACAGGAAGACCCATGTCGCTGCCGGGAACTATCGATTTATGGAAAGCTGATGTTCACTTAATGAGTGACACTTTGTTATCATACTGTCAGAACTTAACCAATGCTATTAGTTCTGTTTCCCGACAGGTATCGGCAGCTTGGGGTAATCCACCCGAAGGAGGACACGACATCATCCCGGGAGTCTGGGTGTATGTGAAAAAGTTGCATAAAGAACCTTTGGGTGCCAAGTGGGAGGGACCTTATCAAGTGTTATTGACCACCCAGGCAGCTGTTAAAGTCCAAGGAAAGAAAGCCTGGATCCACGCTTCACACGTTAAACGAGCACCCGTAACTGAAGCTGAAATCTAATAAGGAATATTACTTTTTGCCAAAATGTATAAATTTACCGCATTACTGATTGTAGGTATTCTAGGCATTTGCCTACTTCTTACTAGCTGACCTTCTGCATCAAAGGGAAATAGTAGGGTAGCAAGGGAATTACATGTAAATACCTTTTTATATATGTCATACGTTTATGCCAAACAAGGTAACATTTCTAGTTGTTGGGTGTGTGCACATATTCCTATTCACTCAAAGGGAGGGATTCCCTTGAGGCCAGTTCCCTTGAATATCTCGGAAATGGCTGAGTGAATAATTAATCAAAACAAAACAGGCAATGCGTTTCAGGATACGGAAAACTGGGCACGTAAATGGAAGTCAGCAGGTTACAATCTGACTACCTTTGAAGGGGGATACCAACCGTGCTACAATAATTCCAAACGGCCCCCATTTTTTATTATTACTAATACAACGGGAATAGGAAGACCGGGGGAATCGGTCTGTCTGATTAGAAACATAAAAGGAGGCCAAAATATGGGGTATAGTAACTGCTCCCGGAATTATAACATAATCAAGCCACGGAACCGTCCAAACTGGGCCGATGTGGGAATTTTTAACGTAACGGGGATTCTGAATAAAACAGATGGAAAAGCCTGGACAGGCCCCGGTGTTGCTGACAAAGAAGCAGCTAACATTCATTGCCTATAATGGCACCTATTGGGTGTGTGGCCACAAGGCCTACCCTTGGCTGCCCCAGAATTGGATGGGATCCTGCTATTTAGCCTACATTGTGCCTTATATGTATCATATAAAGTCACTGTCGGAACATTTACACCGTCCTCAGAGAGCTATCACAGGAACAGAGAGGTTCTTTGCCATTCTGATCCCCAGGTATGGGACCGCCAGACTGGCAAGGGAATCCATTAACATGGCATCCGTTGTGGAACGGGTAGCCAATGATACCTCAGAGGCCCTAGTTAAAATCAATGCAGAAATGGTAGCAATCCGCACAGTAGCCCTACAGAATAGACTGGCCCTTGATTACATCCTGGCTGAAAAGGGAGGTACTTGCGGCCTACTCGGAACTGAGTGTTGCACATATATCCCAGATAGCTCCGAAGAAATTACCCACTTAGCGGAGCATATCCAAAAGGAGGTAGAAAAACTTAAGCAACCCCCATCATTCACTTTGTGGAGTGGAGCCACTGAATGGCTAGGTTCAATAGGAACTTCATTGGTGGAAGGTTTAATTCTATTTGTTGTAATTATTTTACTTTTATATTGTTTGTTTATGTTGATTAAATGTTGTTGCGACCAGGCGGCTGTAGCTGCTGTCCCACAGGTGAGACACCTTGCAGGTCCCAGCAGACCGTCTGTACGTGGCACAGGGGTATGTTATGCTTAAGGGAAGGTTGTTTACTGGTTGAATTAAGATATTGATTTGGATTAAATTGGAATAAGGTTAATTAACCTGCTAAAACCAGACTTCCATTGTGGCCACAATGGAACTCGGGTTGGCGTAAATTTGTGTGGAAGCTACTCGTCCGGACATGTGGCAAAACACATCAACAAATTTTGGAAGGACATGTATGAAATTATTTTGTAGAATGTTTAACCAGTGACACCTGATGTTTTATGATTCAGTTTGTTAGAGAATTCAAACAGGCTGCATTTAGACAGACTGTGAGAATTCAGAGACACAGAAACATAGAAAATAGGTGCAGGAGTAGGCCATTCGGCCCTCCTAGCCTGCACCGCCATTCAATGAGTTCATGGTTGAACATGCAAATTCAGTACCCCCTTCCTGCTTTCTCGCCATACTCCTTGATTCCCCCTAGTAGTAAGGACCTCATCTAACTCCCTTTTGAATATATTTAGTGAATTGGCCTCAACTACTTTCTGTGGTAGAGAATTCCACAGGTTCACCACTCTCTGGGTGAAGAAGTTTCTCCTCATCTCGGTCCTAAATGGCTTACCCCTTATCCTTAGACTGTGACCCCTGGTTCTGGACTTCCCCAACATTGGGAACATTCTTCCTGCATCAAACCTGTCTAAACCCGTCAGAATTTTAAACGTTTCTATGAGGTCCTCTCTCATTCTTCTGAACTCCAGTGAATACAAGCCCAGTTGATCCAGTCTTTCTTGATAGGTCAGTCCCGCCATCCCGGGAATCAGTCTGGTGAACCTTCGCTGCACTCCCTCAATAGCAAGAATGTCCTTCCTCAAGTTAGGAGACCAAAACTGTACACAATACTCCAGGTGTGGCCTCACCAAGGCCCTGTAAAACTGTAGCAACACCTCCCTGCCCCTGTACTCAAATCCCCTCGCTATGAAGGCCAACATGCCATTTGCTTTCTTAACCGCCTGCTGTACCTGCATGCCAACCTTCAATGACTGATGTACCATGACACACAGGTCTTGTTGCACCTCTCCTTTTCCTAATCTGTCACCATTCAGATAATAGTCTGTCTCTCTGTTTTTACCACCAAAGTGGATAACCTCACATTTATCCACATTATACTTCATCTGCCATGCATTTGCCCACTCACCTAACCTATCCAAGTCACTCTGCAGCCTCATAGCATCCTCCTCGCAGCTCACACTGCCACCCAACTTAGTGTCATCCGCAAATTTGGAGATACTACATTTAATCCCTTCGTCCAAATCATTAATGTACAGTGTAAACAGCTGAGGCCCCAGCACAGAACCTTGCGTTACTCCACAAGTCACTGCCTGCCATTCTGAAAAGTACCCATTTACTCCTACTCTTTGCTTCCTGTCTGACAACCAGTTCTCAATCCATTTCAGCACACTTCCCCCAATCCCATGTGCTTTAACTTTGCACATTAATCTCTTGTGTGGGACCTTGTCGAAAGCCTTCTGAAAGTCCAAATATACCACATCAACTGGTTCTCCCTTGTCCACTCTACTGGAAACATCCTCAAAAAATTCCAAAAGATTTGTCAAGCATGATTTCCCTTTCACAAATCCATGCTGACTTGGACCTATCATGTCACCTCTTTCCAAATGCGCTGCTATGACATCCTTAATAATTGATTCCATCATTTTACCCACTACTGAGGTCAGGCTGACCGGTCTATAATTCATTGTTTTCTCTCTCCCTCATTTTTTAAAAAGTGTGGTTACATTGGCTACCCTCCACTCCATAGGAACTGATCCAGAGACAACAAGTCAGAGATGCTACGTGAGTGGGAGCATGTTGCATTAAGTCATCAATCAACTTGACATTTTAGGACTTTGGGTAGCGAGCCAATTAAAAGGTTAAAAGACTATTAATTGAGCCAATAAGGTCAAAGAAGACGAGTTCTTTTCTGTAAATTGATCCAGATATAAATACAGCCATTTTGACCATGTGGTCTCAGAAGGACAAAGACCTGGCTTAAAGCCAAGAGCTTCTTACAGCTGCCAGATATAAAGTGACATTAAAACTACAATCGGAGTTCGTATTTCATTGGAAATTAAGAGATCCAACAGTTGTGTAAAGCATGCACTCCAATGTTTCGCCACCAGGGAGCTCATCCCCTGAAGTCCCCCTGGGATCCCTTGGGAGCACTGTATATAAGCCGGCCCCTAAGGCCTGTTCCTTACTCTGGAGTGTCTTATTAAAGACTGAAGTCACTGTTACTTTAACCTCCCTGTGTGCAGCCTCATCTGTGTTAGGAACACAATAACTGGCGACGAGAATACGAATCCAACGCAAAGATGCAGCAAACTGTGGGCATCCTGGAGAAGTTCTCGGAGGGTGAGGACTGGGAAGCCTATGTCAAACGGCTGACCAGTACTTTGTAGCCAACGAGCTGGACGGAGAAGGAAGCGCTGCAAAAAGGAGAGCGGTCCTCCTCACAGTCTGTGAGGCACCGACCTACAGCCTCATGAAGAATCTTCTGGCTCCGGTGAAACCCACAGATAAGTCATATGAGGAGCTGTGTACACTGGTTCGGGAGCATCTTAACTCGAGGGACAGTGTGCTGATGGCGAGGTATCGGTTCTACATGTGCCAGCGATCTGAAGGTCAGGAAGTGGCGAGCTACATCGCCAAGCTAAGGCGACTTGCAGGACAATGTGAGTTTGATGGCTACCTGGAGCAAATGCTCAAAGACTTTTTTGTACTGGGCATTGGCCACAAGACCATTCTATGAAAACTTTTGACTGTAGAGACACCGACCCTCAGTAAGGCCATTGCGATAGCACAGGCGTTTATGTCCACCAGTGATAACACCAAACAAATCTCTCAGCACACAAGTACAAGCAATGTTCATAAATTAACTGGAACTGTGTTTGCGAGCAGAAATGTACAGGGCAGAACCCACGAGTCAGCAACTGCCAGCAGGCCTCAGGTGACCCAGATGACTCAGAGTCCCCAACAAAGGATGAATGCTAGGCAATTCACACCTTGTTGGCGTTGTGGAGGCTTCCATTCAGCCTATTCATGCCGCATCAAAGGGTATGTTTGCAAGAGCTGTGGAACAATGGCGCACCTCCAACGAGCTTGCAAATGAGTTGCAAGCTCTGCAAAACCTGTTAACCACCACGTGGCAGAGGAAGATTGGTTCATGGTGGATCAAAGCAAGTTTGAGCCTCAGAGAGAGGAGGCAGATGCTGAAGTACACGGGGTGCACACATTTTCGACGAAATGTCCACCTATAATGCTAAACGTAAAATTGAATGGCTTACCCGTAGCCATGGAACTGGACACTGGCGCTAGCCAATCCATCATGAGTAAAAAGATGTTTGAGAGACTGTGGTGCAACAAGGCACTCAGACCAGTCCCGAGCCCCATTCACACGAAAATGAGAACATACACCAAAGAGCTGATCACTGTCCTGGCAGCGCCATGGTCAAGGTCACCTACGAGGGCACGGTGCACAAACTGCCACTCTGGATTGTCCTGGGCGATGGCCCCACACTGCTGGGCAAAATCCGCTGAAACTGGGATCCGAGCGCTATCACATGTCGATGAGGCCTCAAGTACCCAGGTTCTTAACAAATTTCCTTCCCTTTTTGAGCTAGGCATTGGAAATTTTTCCGGGGCGAAGGTGCAGATCCACTTGGTTCCAGAGGCATGACCCATTCACCACAAGGCGCGAGCGGTACCTCACATGATGAGAGAGTGGAAATCGAGCTGGACAGGCTGCAACGTGAGGGCATCATCTCCCCAGTGGAATTCAGCGAGTGGGCCAGCCCGATTGTTCCAGTACTCAAAAGTGATGGCACGGTCAGGATTTGCGGCGATGATAAAGTAACTATTAATCGTTTCTCGCTACAGGACCAATACCTGCTACCTCAGGCAGATAATCTATTTGCAACGCTGGCAGGAGGCAAGACGTTCACCAAGCTCGACCTGACTTCGGTCTACATGATGCAGGAGCTGGAGGAGTCTTCGAAGGGCCTCACCTGCATCAACACGCACAAGGGACTGTTCATCTACAACAGATGCCTGTTTGGAATTCGGTCAGCTGCAGCGATCTTCCAGAGAAACATGGAGAGCCTACTCAAGTCGGTACCACGCACAGTGGTCTTTCAGGACGACATATTGGTCACGGGTCGGGACTTGCCGAGCACCTACAAAACCTGGAGGTGGTCCTCCAGTAACTGGATCGCGTCGGGTTGCGGCTGAAGAGGTCGAAATGCGTCTTCATGGCAACCGAAGTGGAGTTTTTGGGGAGAAAGATCGCGGCGGACGGCATTCGGCCCACAGACGCCAAGACAGGGGCTATCAGGAACGCGCCCAGGCCACACAACGTCACGGAGCTGCAGTCGTTCCTGGGACTCAACTATTTTGGTAACTTCCTACCAGGGTTAAGCACCCTTTTAGAGCCCCTACATGTGTTATTGCGCAAAGGTGAGAACTGGGTATGGGGAAAAAAACAAGTAATTGCTTTTGGGAAAGCCAGAAACACTTTATGCTCCAACAAGCTGCTTGTATTGTATAACCCGTGTAAAAGACTTGTGCTAGCATGTGATGCGTCGTCATACGGAGTCGGGTGTGTATTACAACAAGCTAACATTGCGGGGAAGTTGCAACCTGTCACCTATGCTTCCAGGAGCTTGTCGAAGGCTGAGAGGGCCTACAGCATGATTGAGAAAGAGGCATTAGCGCGTGTGTTTCGGGTAAAGAAAATGCATCAGTACCTGATTTGAGCTGCAAATTTGAGCTGGATAGCCCCTCACATCCCTGTTCGCTGAAAACAAGGGGATAGATACTAATGCCTCAGCCCGCATACAAAGGTGGGCATTCGCGCTATCAGCGTATAACTATACCATCCGCCACAGGCCAGGCACCGAGAACTGTGCAGATGCTCTCAGTCGGCTACCATTGCCCGCCACGGGGGTGGAAATGGCGCAGCCTGCAAACTTGTTGATGGTGGCGCAGCCCGCAGAATTGTTTATGGTTATGGAAGCGTTTAAAAATGATAAATCAACTGTCACGGCCCGCCAGATTAGGACTTGGACCAGCCAAGATCCTCTGCTGTCCCTATTAAAAAACTGTGTACTGCATGGGAGCTGGGCCAGCATCCCCGTTGAAATGCAAGAGTCAATCAAGCCGTTCCAGTGGCAAAAGGACGAGCTGTCCATTCAGCCAGACTGCCTGTTGTCGGGTAACCGCTTAGTGCTACCAAAAAAGGGCAGGGAGACGTTCATCTCGGATCTCCACAGCACACACCCGGGTATAGTAATGATGAAAGCGATAGCCAGATCCCACGTGTGGTGATCCAGTATCGACTCTGACTTAGGAGTCCTGTGTACGGCAATGCAGCTTGTGTGCTCAGTTGAGCAACGTGCCCAGAGAGGCACCACTAAGTTTGTGGTCCTGGCCCTCCAGACCATGGTCGAGGATCCATGTCGACTATGCGAGCCCGTTTCTTGGTAAAATGTTCCTGGTGGTGGTGGATGCTTTTTCAAAATGGATTGAATGTGAAATAATGTCAGGAAGCACCGCCACCGCCACCACTGAAAGCCTGAGGGGGCCATGTTTGCCATCCACGGCCTGCCTGAGATACTGGTCATGTTTCACCAGTGCTGAATTTAAAGAATTCATCACCCGCAATGGGATCAAACATGTCACCTCGGCCCCGTTTAAACCAATGGGCAGATAGAGCGGGCAGTACAAACCATCAAACAGAGCCTTAAACGAGTCACAGAAGGCTCACTCCAAACCCGCCTGTCCCGAGTACTGCTCAGCTACCGCACGAGACCCCACTCGCTCACAGGGGTGCCCCCGGCTGAGCTACTCATGAAAAGGACACTTAAAAACAGACTCTCGCTGGTTTACACCAACCTGCATGATCAGGTAGAGAGCAGGCGGCAGCAACAAAATAATAGTTTTCACTTTGACTTTGGTGGGGGAGTGATGTTGAGTATCTGTAAAGCATGCACTCCCATGTTCCGCCACCAGGGAGCTCATCCCCTGAAGTCCCAAGGGATCCCAGCATCCCTTGGGAGCACTGTATATAAGCCGGCCCCTAAGGCTTGTTCCTCACCCTGGAGTGTCTTATTAAATACTGAGGTCACTTTAACCTCCCTGTGTGCAGCCTCATCTGTGTTAGGAATACAATAGATATACCCCACACCCCTCACTGTAACACTCTGATATACCCCGCACTCCTCACTGTAACACTCTGATATACACCACACCCCTCACTGTAACACTGATATACACCACACCCCTCACTGTAACACTGATATACTCCACACCCCTCACTGTAACACTGATATACCCCACACTCCTCACTGTAACACTGATATACTCCACACCCCTCACTGTAACACTGATATACCCCACACCCCTCACTGTAACACTGATATACTCCACACCCCTCACTGTAACACTGATATACCCCACACTGCTCACTGTAACACTGATATACTCCACATCCCTCACTGTAACACTGATATACCCCACACCACTCACTGTAAAACTCTGATATACCCAACCCCAATATTCCCGCTAATTTTTTGGGTGCGCGGTCCCTTTAATGGACTGTGCAGCCCATTCACATTATCGCGTCTGCACAGTTTTTTCCATTTAAAAGCCAGTGAGCTGCCTGTGCGGGACCTTCAGACTGCCACGCTGAACTTAATGGAAGCATTGCCCCACACTGGACAAACGCGACCTGAAACATTAACTCTGTTTTTCTCTCTCCACAGACGCTGTCTGACCTGCTGAGTATTTTCAGCATTTTCTGTTTTGAGTCATTTATCCATGTTTGCTGATAATATAAGGATTGATGGCAGAATAAGTAGAGTAGATGGGTGCATAAAATTATAAAGCAACATTGGTAGATTAAGTGATTGGCCGAATCTGTGGCAGATGGATTTCAAAACAGGTAAGTGCGAGCTCATCCATTTTGGATCAAAAAGGGATCGATCTGAGTATTATTTACATAGAAACATAGAAAATAGGTGCAGGAGTAGGCCATTCGGCCCTTCTAGCCTGCACCGCCATTCAATGAGTTCATGGCTGAACATGCAACTTCAGTACCCCATTCCTGCTTTCTCACCATACCCCTTGATCCCCCTAGTAGCAAGGACTTCATCTAACTCCTTTTTGAATATATTTAGTGAATTGGCCTCAACAACTTTCTGTGGTAGAGAATTCCACAGGTTCACCACTCTCTGGGTGAAGAAGTTTCTCCTCATCTCGGTCCTAAATGGCTTACCCCTTATCCTTAGACTGTGACCCCTGGTTCTGGACTTCCCCAACATTGGGAACATTCTTCCTGCATCTAACCTGTCGAACCCCGTCAGAATTTTAAACGTTTCTATGAGGTCCTCTCTCATTCTTCTGAACTCCAGTGAATACAAGCCCAGTTGATCCAGTCTTTCTTGATAGGTCAGTCCCGCCATCCCGGGAATCAGTCTGGTGAACCTTCGCTGCACTCCCTCAATAGCAAGAATGTCCTTCCTCAGGTTAGGAGACCAAAACTGTACACAATACTCCAGGTGTGGCCTCACCAAGGCCCTGTACAACTGTAGCAACACCTCCCTGATCCTGTACTCAAATCCCCTCGCTATGAAGGCCAACATGCCATTTGCTTTCTTAATCGCCTGCTGTACCTGCATGCCAACCTTCAATGACTGATGTACCATGACACCCAGGTCTCGTTGCACCTCCCCTTTTCCTAATCTGTCACCATTCAGATAATAGTCTGTCTCTCTGTTTTTACCACCAAAGTGGATAACCTCACATTTATCCACACTATACTTCATCTGCCATGCATTTGCCCACTCACCTAACCTATCCAAGTCGCTCTGCAGCCTCATAGCATCCTCCTCGCAGCTCACACTGCCACCCAACTTAGAGTCATCCGCAAATTTGGAGATACTACATTTAATCCCCTCGTCTAAATCATTAATATACAGTGTAAACAGCTGGGGCCCCAGCACAGAACCTTGCGGTACCCCACTAGTCACTGCCTGCCATTCTGAAAAGTCCACATTTACTCCTACTCTTTGCTTCCTGTCTGACAACCAGTTCTCAATCCATGTCAGCACACTACCCCCAATCCCATGTGCTTTAACTTTGCACATTAATCTCTTGTGTGGGACCTTGTCGAAAGCCTTCTGAAAGTCCAAATATACCACATCAACTGGTTCTCCCTTGTCCACTCTACTGGAAACATCCTCAAAAAATTCCAGAAGATTTGTCAAGCATGATTTCCCTTTCACAAATCCATGCTGACTTGGACCTATCATATCACCTCTTTCCAAATGCACTGCTATGACATCCTTAATAATTGATTCCATCATTTTACCCACTACCGATGTCAGGCTGACCCGTCTATAGTTCCCTGTTATCTCTCTCCCTCCTTTTTTAAAAAGTGGGGTTACATTGGCTACCCTCCACTCCATAGGAACTGATCCAGAGTCAATGGAATGTTGGAAAATGACTGTCAATGCATCCACTATTTCCAAGGCCAACTCCTTAAGTACTCTGGGATGCAGTCCATCAGGCCCTGGGGATTTATCGGCCTTCAATCCCATTAATTTCCCCAACACAATTTCCCGACTAATAAGGATTTCCCTCAGTTCCTCCTCCTTACTAGACCCTCCTGGAAGGTTGTTTGTGTCCTCCTCAGTGAATACCGAACCAAAGTACATGTTCAATTGGTCTGCCAATTCTTTGTTCCCCGTTATGACTTCCCCTGATTCTGACTGCAGGGGACCTACGTTTGTCTTTACTAACCTTTTTCTCTTTACATATCTATAGAAACTTTTGCAATCTGTCTTAATGTTCCCTGCAAGCTTCTTCTCGTACTCCATTTCCCCTGCCCTAATCAAACCCTTTGTCCTCCTCTGCTGAGTTCTAAATTTCTCCCAGTCCCCGGGTTCGCTGCTATTTCTGGCCAATTTGTATGCCACTTCCTTGGCTTTAATACTATCCCTGATTTCCCTTGATAGCCACGGTTGAGCCACCTTGCCTTTTTTATTTTTACGCCAGACAGGAATGTACAATTGTTGTAGTTCATCCAGGCGGTCTCTAAATGTCTGCCATTGCCCATCCACAGTCAACCCCTTCAGTATCATTCGCCAATCTATCCTAGCCAATTCACGCCTCATACCTTCAAAGTTACCCTTCTTTAAGTTCTGGACCATGGTCTCTGAATTAACTGTTTCATTCTCCATCCTAATGCAGAATTCCACCATATTATGGTTACTCTTCCCCAAGGGGTCTCGCACAACGAGATTGCTAATTAATCCTCTCTCATTACACAACACCCAGTCTAAGATGGCCTCCCCCCTAGTTGGTTCCTCGACATATTGGTCTAAAAAACCATCCCTTATGCACTCCAGGAAATCCTCCTCCACCGTATTGCTTCCAGTTTGGTTAACCCAATCTATGTGCATATTAAAGTCACCCATTATAACTGCTGCACCTTTATTGCACGCACCCCTAATTTCATGTTTGATGCCCTCCCCAACATCACTACTACTGTTTGGAGGTCTGTACACAACTCCCACTAACGTTTTTTGCCCTTTGGTATTCTGCAGCTCTACCCATATAGATTCCACATCATCGAAGCTAATGTCCTTCCGAACTATTGCCTTAATTTCCTCCTTAACCAGCAATGCTACCCCACCTCCTTTTCCTTTTATTCTATCTTTCCTGAATGTTGAATACCCCCGGATGTTGAGTTCCCAGCCCTGATCATCCTGGAGCCACGTCTCCGTAATCCCAATCACATCATATTTGCACAGTTAATTCATCTACCTTATTGCGGATACTCCTTGCATTAAGACACAAAGCCTTCAGGCTTGTTTTTTTAACACCCTTTGTCCTTTTAGAATTTTGCTGTACAGTGGCCCTTTTTGTTCTTTGCCTTGGGTTTCTCTGCTCTCCACTTTTCCTCATCTCCTTTCTGTCTTTTGCTTTTGCCTCCTTTTTGTTTCCCTCTGTCTCCCTGCATTGGTTCCCATCCCCCTGCCATATTAGTTTAAATCCTCCCCAACAGCACTAGCAAACACTCCCCCTAGGACATTGGTTCCGGTCCTGTCCAGGTGCAGACCGTCCGGTTTGTACTGGTCCCATCTCCCCCAGAACCGGTTCCAATGCCCCAGGAATTTGAATCCCTCCCTGCTGCACCACTGCTCAAGCCACGTATTCATCTGCGCTATCCTACGATTCCTACTCTGACTATCACGTGGCACTGGTAGCAATCCCGAGATTATTACTTTTGAGGTCCTACTTTTTAATTTAGCTCCTAGCTCCTTAAATTCGTTTCGTAGGACCTCATCCCTTTTTTTTACCTATGTCGTTGGTACCAATGTGCACCACGACAACTGGCTGATCTCCCTCCCTTTTTAGAATGTCCTGCACCCGCTCCGAGACATCCTTGACCCTTGCACCAGGGAGGCAACATACCATCCTGGAGTCTTGGTTGCGGCCGCAGAAACGCCTATCTATTCCCTTTACAATTGAATCCCCTATCACTATCGCTCTCCCACTCTTTTTCCTGCCCTCCTGTGCAACAGAGCCAGCCACGGTGCCATGAACTTGGCTGCTGCTGCCCTCCCCTGATGAGTCATCCCCCTCAACAGTACCCAAATGGTGATAAGCTTGGAATAGTGGAGGTCCAAAGAGATTGAGGGATCCATGTACATCGATCACTAAAATATAGCAGTCAGGTACAAAAATAATCAAAAAGGCTAACGGAATGTTAGTCTTTATAACTGGAAGGCGAGAATATCAAGGGAAGTTTTGCTGCAGCTATACAAAGCCCTGGTTAGACCCCACCTGGAGCACTGTGTACAGGTCTGGGCACCACACCTTAGGAAGGATATATTGGTCTTGGAGGGAGTGCAGCACAGTTTCACCAGAATGTTACCAGGGCTCCAAGCATTAGACTATGAGAAGAGATTTGAATTCCCTGGAATATCGGTGAAGGGTTGATTTGATTGAGATTTATAGGATTTTGAAAGGAATTCATGGGGCAGATAGAGAAAAACTTTCTCCGCTGGTGGGGGAGTCTAGGACACGGGACATAACCTTAAAATCAAAGCCAGGCCGTTCAGGAGAGAAGTTTGGAAACATTTCGAAAATTAAAGGGGAGGTAGAAGTGTGGAACTCTCTCCTACAAAAAGCAGTAGATCCTAGCTCAACTCATAATTTTAAATCTGAGATCGATATATTTTTGCCGATATAGCCCGCATCCCTCACAGAACGAGGCCATTCGGCCCAACAGGTCCACTCGAGCCTCCTTCCATTCCGTGGAAGGAGCTGGCTGCCTGCACCACGGTTCAGTGGCTGGAACATGACGAGTGGGAGATGAGAAGCAGGCCGTGAGTTTATAGTTATTGCTTGTAAAATGTTTTTTATTGCATTGAACAGGAAAGTGGCTTTGCAGTAAAACTAAGACAGAGAAGATTGAAAGTTTAACGCTTGGCGTTGTGCCGGTTTGACAGCGGCACATCACTTACAGGGCGAGCAGAGTGGGTTGGCAGCGTAGAAGTTTGGGAAGAGCATCCCTTCTGCAGCCATTCGGTCCAAGTTCGGAGTCTCTCTGGAAGGTTCCCCGAAGACACCAAGGTCGCCCCATCCCATCTGCAAAGAGCCAGAGAGAAGGGACTTGAATCTCATGCCTTCACTCACTCATTCCTCACACTTTGCTAAAACAAACACTTCCAATTTCCTGATTCAGGAATCTGTGCCATCTCAGAGTGAGTGAGCAGGCAGCGGACTGGAGAGAGGTGGAGCGCACGCTGAGAGAGAGAGTGAGGCGGGAGCGCCCACTGAGTGCAGCGGCGAGAGCGGGCCTGGTCAGGGATGGTGCGGAGTCGGGGGAGGAGCGGAGCCAGGGGAGGGGCGGGACCGGACATGGTCTGGAGAGTGGCGGACCCAGGGGAGGGGCAGATATGGCCGGGGGAGGGGCAGAGCTGGGGGAAGGGCGGACATCGTCGGTGGAGAGGCGGAGCCAGGGGAGGGACGGGGCGGAGCCAGGGAGGAGCAGAGCCAGGGGAGGGCCTGGGCTGGGGAAGGGGAGGGGCCAGCGCCAGGGAGGGGTGGAGCTGGTGGAGCCGGGGATGGGCGGAGCTGGGGAGAGGCGGTGCCTGGGAAGAAACGGAACCGATGGGGAGGGGCGGAGCGCCGGGGAGGGGCGAAGCCGGGGGAATAAAGAGCTGAGGAGAGAGAAAAAAAATTAAGCAGTGACATCACAGGACAACAAGTAGTGATTGGTTGATGAGTATTACAGTTTTGAGCAAGCTCAAAAACTGTAGTTTGCTATAACTTTACTTGATTAAATTAGTAACTTAAACTAGATAAACCAATTAAATAATAAAACTAAAATAATTGATTAAAAAATAATTTATTAACTAATCAAATAAATTAAGAAGGTAAGATAGATGAAGTCTTAAATTTCTGTAAAGTTAGTTAATAGTCAAATAAATAAAGGCATGACAGGGCAGCTCAGTCACTTGGAATGCACATCCTGTGGCATTTGGGAAACCGAGGATAGTCTAAGATAGGTTTACAGTGTACATATGTGAATGCACAAAACGTAGTAAACAAGGTTGGTGAGCTGCAGGCACAAATAGCCACATGGGAACATGATGTCGTGGCAATAACTGAGACCCAGCTCAAAAAAGGGCACGATTGGGTATTAAATATTCCAGTCAGAAAGAAAGACTCTAAGAGAAGGATGAACCATCCGTGGCTAAGGAAATTAAGGATGGTATCAAGTTGAAAAAAAAGGCATACAATGTTGCGAAGATTAGTGGTAGACCGGAGGATTGGGAAATGATTAGAAACCAGCAAAGGATAACTAAAATAATAATAGAGAGAAGATTGATTATGAGAGTAAACTAGCAAGAAATATAAAAAACGACAATAAGAGCTTCTACAGGTATATAAAAAGGAAGACGGTAGCTGAAGTAAACGTTGGGCGCTTAGAGGATGAGACTGGAGAATTAATAATGGGAAACAGGGAAAAGGCATAGATGTGTAACAAATATTTTGTATCGATCTTCACAGGGGAAGACACTAAAAGCATCCCAATAATGATAGATAATCAAGAGGCTATAGGGAGAGGGAAACTTAAAACATTCACTATCACTAAAGAAAAAGTACTAGGCAAACTAATGGGGCTAACGGTGGACAAGTCCCCTGAACCTGGTGGCCTGCATCAGAATGTCTTAAAATACGTGGCTGCAGAGATATTGGATGCTTTGGTTGTAATCTACCAAAATCCCCTGGGTTTTGGTGAGGTCCCAGCAGATTGGAAAACCACAAATGTAACGCCCCTATTCAAGAAAGGAGGGAGACAGAAAGCAGGAAGCTAGCCTAACATCTGTCATTGGGAAAATGCTGGAGTCCATTATTAAGGAAGCAGTAGCAGGACATTTAGAAAATCATAATACAATCTTTATTAGTTGGGAAATTGTGTTGGGGAAATTGTTGGGATTGAAGGCCGATAAATCCCCAGGGCCTGATGGACTGCATCCCAGAGTACTTAAGGAGGTGGCCTTGGAAATAGCGGATGCATTGACAGTCATTTTCCAACATTCCATTGACTCTGAATCAGTTCCTATTGATTGGAGGGTAGCCAATGTAACCACACTTTTTAAAAAAGGGAGAGAGAAAACAGGGAATTAGACCGGTCAGCCTGACCTCAGTAGTGGGTAAAATGATGGAATCAATTATTAAGGATGTCATAGCAGTGCATTTGGGAAAAAGGTGACATGATAGGTCCAAGTCAGCATGGATTTGTGAAAGGGAAATCATGCTTGACATATCTTCTGGAATTTTTTGAGGATGTTTCCAGTAAAGTGGACAAGGGAGAACCAGTTGATGTGGTATATTTGGACTTCCAGAAGGCTTTCGACAAGGTCCCACACAAGAGATTAATGTGCAAAGTTAAAGCACATGGGATTGGGGGTAGTGTGCTGACGTGGATTGAGAACTGGTTGTCAGACAGGAAAGAGTAGGAGTAAATGGGTACTTTTCAGAATGGCAGGCAGTGACTAGTGGGGTACTGCAAGGTTCTGTCCTGGGGCCCCAGCTGTTTACATTGTACATTAATGATTTAGACGAGGGGATTACATGTAGTATCTCCAAATTTGCGGATGACACTAAGTTGGGTGGCAGTGTGAGCTGCGAGGAAGTTGCTATGAGGCTGCAGAGCGACTTGGATAGGTTAGGTGAGTGGGCAAATGCATGGCAGATGAAGTATAATGTGGATAAATGTGAGGTGATCCACTTTGGTGGTAAAAACAGAGAGACAGACTATTATCTGAATGGTGACAGATTAGGAAAAGGGGAGGTGCAATGAGACCAGGGTGTCATGGTACATCAGTCATTGAAGGTTGGCATGCAGGTACAGCAGGCGGTTAAGAAAGCAAATGGCATGTTGGCCTTCATAGCAAGGGGATTTGAGTACAGGGGCAGGGAGGTGCTGCTACAGTTGTACAGGGCCTTGGTGAGGCCACACCTGGAGTATTGTGTACAGTTTTGGTCTCCTAACTTGAGGAAAGACATTCTTGCTATTGAGGGAGTGCAGCGAAGGTTCACCAGACTGATTCCCGGGATGGTGGGACTGACATATCAAGAAAGACTGGATCAACTGGGCTTGTATTCACTGAAGTTCAGAAGAATGAGAGGGGACCTCATAGAAACGTTTAAAATTCTGACGGGTTTAGACAGGTTAGATGCAAGAAGAATGTTCCCAATGTTGGGGAAGTCCAGAACCAGGGGTCACAGTCTAAGGATAAGGGGTAAGCCATTTAGGACCGAGATGAGGAGAAACTTCTTCACCCAGAGAGTGGTGAACCTGTGGAATTCTCTACCACAGAAAGTTGTTGAGGCCAATTCACTAAATATATTCAAAAGGGAGTTAGATGAAGTCCTTACTACTAGGGGGATCAAGGGGTATGGCGAGAAAGCAGGGAAGGGGGTACTGAAGTTGCATGTTCAGCCATGAACTCATTGAATGGCGGTGCAGGCTAGAAGGGCCGAATGGCCTACTCCGGCACCTATTTTCTATGTTTCTATGTCTATGTTTCTATGTTCAAGGGGCCAAATGGCCTACTCCTGCTCCTACTTCTGATGTTCGAATATGATGATGCAGAAAAAGAGCACGTATGCAGATGTCAGGTTGCAAATACATGAGAATCAAGCTATAAATAGAAAGGTCAGAGAGAAGTATAAAAGAATATAAGAGGGTCTGAGAATAGAATGGGAGCCAACATAAAAGGTAACCTAAAAGTCTTCTATAGGCATATAAATAGTAAAAGGGTAGTAAGAGGTGGGGCCGATTAGGGACCAAAAAAGAGACCTATGCGTGGAGGCAGAGGGTATGGCTGGGGTACTAAATGAGTATTTTGCATCTGTCTTCATCAAGGAAGAGGATGCTGCCATCGACATAGTGAAGGAGGAGGTAGTGGAGACACTCGACAGGATAAAAACTGATAAAGAGGTATTAGAAAGGCTGGCTGTACTTAAAAGCAGATAAATCATTAGGAGCGGATGGGCTGCATCCTAGGATGCTGAGGGAATTGAGAGTGGAAATCGCGGAGGTATTGGTCACAATATTCCAATCCTCCATAGATACGGGGGTGGTGCCAGAGAACAGGGGAATTGCAAATATTCAAAAATCAGTGCAAAGATAAACCCAGCAACTACAGGCCAGTCAGTTTAACCTCGGTTGTGGGGGAGCTTTTAGAAACAGTGATCAGGGACAAAATTAACAGTCACTTGGATAGGGGTGGATTAATTAAGGAAAGCCAGCAACGATTTGTTAAAGGCAAATCATGCTTGATCGAGTTTTTTGATGAGGTAACAAAGAGGGTTGATGAGGGCAATGCGGTTGACGTGGTGTACATGAATTTTCAAAAGGCACTTGACAAAGTGCCACATAATAGGCTTGCCAGCAAAGTTGAAGCCCATGGAATAACAGGGACAGCGGCAGCATGGATACAGAATTGGCTCAGTGACAGGAAACAGAGAGTAGTGGTGAATGGTTGTTTTTCAGTCTGGAGGAAGGTATACAGTGGTGTTCAGGGGTCAGTACCAGGACCACTGCTTTTCTTGATATATATTAATGATTTGGACATGGGTGTACAGTGCACAATTTCAAAACTTGCAGTTGACACAAAACTTGGAAGTGTAATAAACAATGAAGAGGAGAGTGATAAGATTTCAGGAAGACATAGACAGGCTGGTGAAATGGGCAGACACGTGAAATTTAATGCAGAAAGTGTGAGGTGTTGCCTTTTGGTAGAAAGACTGAGGAGAGGTCAGATAAACTAAATGGTACAATCCTAAAGGGGATGCATGAGCAAAGAGATCTAGGGGTATATGTGTTCATAAATTGTTGAAGATGGCAGGGTAGGTTGAGAAAGTGGTTAAAAAGGCTTACGGGATCCTGGGTTTCATAAATAGATCCCTGAAATTCCGGCCTCGCTGAGTCCGTTTTTTGGCGCGCAATGCACATGCGCTGAAAACCGGCTTTTCCAATCTGTCACGATATCTCTTTACAGATCCTCTGCATCCCCGGGAGAAGGACATCCACACGGGCGAGATCAGTATGTTTGCCCATCCCTTGCCCAGCGAATGTCCTTCAAACTCTTACGCCTGGCAAAAGCAGGCACATAGCCTACTTTTACCAGCAGAAGAGTTTTTAAAACAAATAAAATAAAATTTAAATACACATTTTTATAGTAACAACCCTGTCCACTAAGGTAAGTTTATTAAAACACATTAAAAATATTTTTTTTCTAAAACATTTAATTAACTTCAATTTCAATTAAGTTTAAATATGTGTGGTGTTTTTTTTATCATGTTGTGTTTGGGTGTTTTAAGGGGTTATTCTCATTGATAGTAATGGGAAATCGTAAAATCGGAGTTCCCATTACTATCAATGAGAATACTGTACCGTGATTGGTGGTCCAGGCCCACGTGACTCCAGCTTCTCCATCCGTATCTAGAAGACATGGGCGCGCTGCGAAGCGCGTGGAAAGCAGGCCTCCGACCGGAATCCACGGCGCCTTCGGGACCACCAGGTACATTCGTGGAGAAATTTCAGGTCGAAGGCGTTCGTCCGAAGGAAGCCTCCGACTTGAATTTCAGGGCCATAGAGTACAAAAGTGTGGAAATTATGGTAAAGCATTATAAACTCTGGTTGAGCCCCCAACTTGAGTATTGTGTCCAATTCTGGGCACCGCACTTTAGGAAGGATGTGAAGGCCTTAGCGAGGGTGCAGAAAAGATTTACAAGAATGGTTCCAGGGATGAGGGACTTAAGTAAATTGATAGACTGGAGAAGCTGGGGTTGTTCGCCTTGAAGCAGAGAAGATTGAGAGATTTGATGGAGGTGTTCAAAATCATGCGGTTTCTGGAGAGTAGATAGAAAGAAACTGTTCCCATTGGCTGAAGGGTTGAGAACCAGAGGACACAGATTTAAGGCGATTGGCAACAGAACCAAAGGCGACATAAGAAAAAACTTTTCTACACAGCGAGTGGTTAAGGTCTGAAATGCACTGCCTGAAAGATTCAATCTTATCTTTCAAAAGGGAGTTGGATAAGTGCCTGAAGGAAAACATTGCAGGGCTACGGGGAAAGGGCAGGGCAGTGGGACTAGCTGAGAATCGGCACAGGTTCGACGGC
>NC_091989.1:196043872-196148968 GCF_044704955.1 Pristiophorus japonicus
AAAGAGAGAGAGACGGGAGCGCGCACCGAGAGAGAGAGAGAGAGAGAGAGACGGGAGCGTGCACCGAGAGAGAGAGAAAGAGAGAGAGACGGGAGCGCGCACCGAGAGAGAGAGAGAGAGAGAGAGAGACGGGAGCGTGCACCGAGAGAGAGAGAGAGAGAGAGAGAGAGAGAGAGAGACGGGAGCGTGCACCGAGAGAGAGAGAGAGAGAGACGGGAGCGTGCACCGAGAGAGAGAGAGAGAGATAGAGACGGGAGCGCGCACCGAGAGAGAGAGAGAGAGAGAGACGGGAGCGTGCACCGAGAGAGAGAGAGAGAGAGAGAGAGAGAGAGAGAGAGAGAGACGGGAGCGTGCACCGAGAGAGAGAGAGAGAGAGAGAGACGGGAGCGTGCACCGAGAGAGAGAGAGAGAGATAGAGACGGGAGCGCGCACCGAGAGAGAGAGAGAGAGACGGGAGCGCGCACCGAGAGAGAGAGAGAGAGACGGGAGAGCGCACCGAGAGAGAGAGAGAGAGAGAGACGGGAGCGCTCACCGAGAGAGAGAGAGAGAGAGAGAGAGACGGGAGCGCGCACCGAGAGAGAGAGAGACGGGAGCGTACACCGAGAGAGAGAGAAAGAGAGAGAGACGGGAGCACGCACCGAGAGAGAGAGAAAGAGAGACGGGAGCGCGCACGAAAGAGAGAAGAGAGAGAGAGACGGAGAGGTGCACCGAGAGAGAGAGAAAGAGAGAGAGACGGGAGCGCGCACCGAGAGAGAGAGAGAGAGAGAGAGAGACGGGAGCGTGCACCGAGAGAGAGAGAGAGAGAGAGAGAGAGAGACGGGAGCGTGCACCGAGAGAGAGAGAGAGAGAGACGGGAGCGTGCACCGAGAGAGAGAGAGAGAGAGAGAGACGGGAGCGCGCACCGAGAGAGAGAGAGAGAGAGAGAGAGACGGGAGCGTGCACCGAGAGAGAGAGAGAGAGAGACGGGAGCGTGCACCGAGAGAGAGAGAGAGAGAGAGAGACGGGAGCGTGCACCGAGAGAGAGAGAGAGAGAGAGAGAGACGGGAGCGCGCACCGAGAGAGAGAGAGAGAGAGAGAGAGAGACGGGAGCGTGCACCGAGAGAGAGAGAGAGAGAGAGACGGGAGCGCGCACCGAGACAGAGAGAGAGAGAGAGAGAGACGGGAGCGTGCACCGAGAGAGAGAGAGAGAGACGGGAGCGTGCACCGAGAGAGAGAGAGATGGGAGCGCGCACCGAGAGAGAGAGAGAGAGAGACGGGAGCGTGCACCGAGAGAGAGAGAGAGAGTGAGAGAGACGGGAGCGCGCACCGAGAGAGAGAGAGAGAGACGGGAGTGTGCACCGAGAGAGAGAGAGAGTGAGAGAGACGGGAGCGCGCACCGAGAGAGAGAGAGAGAGACGGGAGTGTGCACCGAGAGAGAGAGAGAGAGTGAGAGAGACGGGAGCGCGCACCGAGAGAGAGAGAGAGAGACGGGAGTGTGCACCGAGAGAGAGAGAGAGAGTGAGAGAGACGGGAGCGCGCACCGAGAGAGAGAGAGAGAGTGAGAGAGACGGGAGCGTGCACCGAGAGAGAGAGAGAGAGACGGGAGTGTGCACCGAGAGAGAGAGAGAGTGAGAGAGACGGGAGCGCGCACCGAGAGAGAGAGAGAGAGACGGGAGTGTGCACCGAGAGAGAGAGAGAGAGTGAGAGAGACGGGAGCGTGCACCGAGAGAGAGAGAGAGAGACGGGAGTGTGCACCGAGAGAGAGAGAGAGTGAGAGAGACGGGAGTGTGCACCGAGAGAGAGAGAGAGAGTGAGAGAGACGGGAGCGTGCACCGAGAGAGAGAGAGAGAGAGACGGGAGCGTGCACCGAGAGAGAGAGAGAGAGATGGGAGCATGCACCGAGAGAGAGAGAGAGAGAGATGGGAGCATGCACCGAGAGAGAGAGAGAGAGAGAGAGACGGGAGCGCGCACCGAGAGAGAGAGAGAGAGACGGGAGCGTGCACCGAGAGAGAGAGAGAGAGAGAGAGACGGGAGCGTGCACCGAGAGAGAGAGAGAGAGACGGGAGCGTGCACCGAGAGAGAGAGAGAGAGAGAGAGAGACGGGAGCGTGCACCGAGAGAGAGAGAGAGAGACGGGAGCGTGCACCGAGAGAGAGAGAGAGAGAGAGATGGGAGCGCGCACCGAGAGAGAGAGAGAGAGACGGGAGCGCGCACCGAGAGAGAGAGAGAGAGACGGGAGTGTGCACCGAGAGAGAGAGTGAGAGAGACGGGAGCGCGCACCGAGAGAGAGAGAGAGAGACGGGAGCGTGCACCGAGAGAGAGAGAGAGAGTGAGAGACGGGAGCGCGCATCGAGAGAGAGAGAGAGAGACGGGAGCGTGCACCGAGAGAGAGAGAGGGAGACGGGAGCGCGCACAGAGAGAGAGACGGGAGCGTGCACCGAGAGAGAGAGAGAGAGAGACGGGAGCGCGCACCGAGAGAGAGAGAGAGACGGGAGCGTGCACCGAGAGAGAGAGAGGGAGACGGGAGCGCGCACCGAGAGAGAGAGAGAGAGAGAGACGGGAGCGCGCACTGAGAGAGAGAGAGAGAGACGGGAGCGCGCACCTAGAGAGAGACGGGAGCGTGCACCGAGAGAGAGAGAGAGAGAGACGGGAGCGCGCACCGAGAGAGAGAGAGGGAGACGGGAGCGCGCACAGAGAGAGAGACGGGAGCGTGCACCGAGAGAGAGAGAGGGAGACGGGAGCGCGCACCGAGAGAGACGGGAGCGCGCACCGAGAGAGAGAGAGACGAGAGCGCGCACCGAGAGAGAGAGAGAGACGAGAGCGCGCACCGAGCGAGAGAGTGAGAGAGACGGGAGCGCGCACCGAGAGAGAGAGAGAGAGAGACGGGAGCGCGCACCGAGAGAGAGAGAGAGAGAGAGACGGGAGCGCGCACTGAGAGAGAGAGAGAGACGGGAGCGCGCACTGAGAGAGAGAGAGAGAGAGAGAGAGAGACGGGAGCGCGCACTGAGAGAGAGAGAGAGAGAGAGAGAGACGGGAGCGCGCACTGAGAGAGAGAGAGAGAGAGACGGGAGCGCGCACCTAGAGGTAGAGAGAGACGGGAGCGCGCGCCGAGAGATAAAGACGGGAGCGCGCACCGAGAGATGGATAGACGGGAGCGCGCGCAGTGAGAGACGGGAGTGTGCGTCGATAGCGAGACGTGAACGCGTAGATAGACGGGAGCGCGCACCGAGAGAGAGAGAGAGAGAGAGGCGCGGGCGCGCGGACTCACATCATCCATGAAGAGCAGCAGGACGTTAGGCGCGCGCCCATTCCCGCTCCCGCTCCCCGCTGCCAGGAGCAGCAACACCAACCGCCACATCCCGGTCCCCGAGCCTGACCCCTGACCCCGCGCCGCCCACGTGACCCGAGCAGCAAGATGGCGGTGTGTGTGGCGGTGATCGCTAAGGAGGTGAGAAACTGAACCGAACCCACTCCGGGGAGCGGAGCGGAGCGGCCGCTGGGCCCGGGCTTCGGGAGCGGCTCCATCCGGCCCCCGGCCCCCAGCCACCGACCCGGCCCCCAGCCCCCAGCCCCCGACCCGGCCCCCGGCCCTCAGCCACCGACCCGGCCCCCTGCCCCCAGCCACCGACCCGGCCCCCAGCCCCCAGCCCCCAACCCGGCCCCCGGCCCTCAGCCACCGACCCGGCCCCCGGCCCTCAGCCCCCGACCCGGCCCCCGGCCCTCAGCCACCGACCCGGCCCCCTGCCCCCAGCCCCCAACCCGGCCCCCTGCCCCCAGCCACCGACCCGGCCCCCAGCCCCCAGCCCCCAACCCGGCCCCCGGCCCTCAGCCACCGACCCGGCCCCCAGCCACCGACCCGGCCCCCAGCCCCCAGCCCCCAACCCGGCCCCCGGCCCTCAGCCACCGACCCGGCCCCCTGCCCCCAGCCACCGACCCGGCCCCCAGCCCCCAGCCCCCAACCCGGCCCCCGGCCCTCAGCCACCGACCCGGCCCCCGGCCCTCAGCCACCGACCCGGCCCCCTGCCCCCAGCCACCGACCCGGCCCCCTGCCCCCAGCCACCGACCCGGCCCCCAGCCCCCAGCCCCCAACCCGGCCCCCGGCCCCCAGCCCCCAACCCGGCCCCCCGCGAACCCCCGGCCACCGACCCGGCCCCCAGCCCGCGGCCCCCAGCCACCAACCCGGCCCCCAGCCCGCGGCCCCCAGCCCCCAACCCGGCCCCCAGCCACCGACCCGGCCCCCAGCCCCCAACCCGGCCCCCAGCCCCCAACCCGGCCCCCGGCCCTCAGCCACCGACCCGGCCCCCCGCGAACCCCCGGCCACCGACCCAGCCCGCGGCCCCCAGCCACCAACCCGGCCCCCGGCCCTCAGCCACCGACCCGGCCCCCCGCGAACCCCCGGCCACCGACCCAGCCCGCGGCCCCCAGCCACCAACCCGGCCCCCAGCCCGCGGCCCCCAGCCACCGACCCGGCCCCCAGCCCCCGACCCGGCCCCCAGCCACCGACCCGGCCCCCGGCCCCCAGCCACCGACCTGGCCCCCTCCCCCAGTGTTCGGTCTGATGTCCTCTTGTGCCGCTCTGGGACGGTTTGCTCCGCTAAAGAAGCTGTTTTTTAAATTCATTCTCGGGGTATGGGCGCCACTGCCAAGGCCGGCATTTATTGCCCTGAAGGCGGTGAGCCTCCTGCACCTCAGCCGCTCACTGGGGCTCGCTCGGCCATTTCAGGGGTTCAGAGTCAACCACATTGCTGTGGGTCTGGACTCACATATCGGTCAGACCAAGTAAGGGCGGAAGATTTCCTTCCTGAAGAACATTAGTGAACCAGATGGGTTTTAACCACAATCCTAGATTTTAATAGAATCATAGAAACATAGAAAATAGGTGCAGGAGTAGGCCATTTGGCCCTTCGAGCCTGCACCACCATTCAATAAGATCATGGCTGATCATTCCCTCAGTACCCCTTTCCTGCTTTCTCTCCATACCCCTTGATCCCTTTAGCTGTAAGGGCCATATCTAACTCCCTCTTGAATATATCCAATGAACTGGCATCAACAACTCTCTGCGGCAGGGAATTCCACAGGTTAACAACTCTCTGAGTGAAGAAGTTTCTCCTCATTTCAGTCCTAAATGGCCTACTCCTTATCCTTAGACTGTGTCCCCTGGTTCTGGACTTCCCCAACATTGGGAACATTCTTCCCGCATCTAACCTGTCCAGTCCCGTCAGAATTCTATATGTTTCTATGAGATCCTCTCTCATCCTTCTAAACTCCAGTGAATAAAGGCCCAGTTGATCCAGTCTCTCCTCCTATGTCAGTCCTGCCATCCCTGGAATCAGTCTGGTGAACCTTTGCTGCACTCCCTCAATAGCAAGAACGTCCTTCCTCAGATTAGGAGACCAAAACTGAACACAATATTCCAGGTGAGGCCTCACCAAGGCCCTGTACAACTGCAGTAAGACCTCCCTGCTCCTATACTCAAATCCCCTAGCTATGAAGGCCAACATACCATTTGACTTCTTCACTGCCTGCTGTACCTGCATGCCAACCTTCAGTGACTGATTAACCATGACTCCCAGGTCTCGTTGCACCTCCCCTTTTCCTAATCTGCCGCCATTCAGATAATATTCTGTCTTTGCGTTTTTGCCCCCAAAGTGGATAACCTCACATTTATCCACATTATACTACATCTGCCATGCATTTGCCCACTCACCTAACCTGTCCAAGTCACCCTGCAGCCTCTTAGCGTCCCCCTCACAGCTCTCACCGCCACCCAGCTTAGTGTCATCTGCAAACTTGGAGATATTACACTCAATTCCTTCATCTAAATCATTGATATATATTGTAAATAATGGTCAGCATTTACTCATACTCGTTTTTTTAATTGAATTTAAATTCCCCAGCTGCTCTGGTGAGGTTTAAACTTGTGTCTCTGGATCATTACTCCTGGCCTCTGGATTACTAGTCCAATAACAACCCTCTTCTTAGGTGGTCCCTCATATCGAGGATGACTTGCTTCCACACCAAAAAGGGATGAGTTCACAGGTGTTTCAATGAAGGACCTAATATTCCAGGTCCCGAACCACATCCTGAAGGGTGGAAGATGCCTGTGCATGGATATTTTTAAAGTGTGGTAACCGTTGCACAACAGCCACCACACGGGCTTGACAGTGCTAGGTCTTGGTCCAGTGGCAAGGATTAACCAAGATGACTGGAGACCAGCTCTGCTGCACGGACCTAGTGCACACACATATCGCAATGTGAGCTGGCCCGTGCTGCCCCTGGCCCTCGGCTCTTCTATGCTACCGTACCCAATTGTCGAGATTAAACCATTTTTGTCATCCCGCTTACTGACCCGTATGTTGCTCTGTTCAGAATTATCCACTCTACATTAAAACCGTCCCAACGGAGAACGAGCTGAAATTTCACTACACGGTTCATACATCGCTGGATGTTGTGGAAGAGAAGATCTCAGCGGTGGGGAAGGCACTGGTGGATCAGCGAGAGCTTTACCTGGGGCTGCTTTACCCCACCGAGGATTATAAAGTGTATCCTTAAAACAGATGGCGAGGAGACCGATTTCAGACAGGCTAGGCAGGAATTAGACTAATACTAATCAATAAGTTGCTCTAGTGAGTCCTGTGCCAAACGCCAGTCTGTGCCCAGCTGGCACAAGGGGGCAGAAATGGGGCTACAGTTGAGTGAAGGAGAAACCAGATCTGCCTGAGTTCCTGCTCCTGACCCCTGCTAGGCGAGGATGGGATCATGCTCGACTGTGATCCCTTCCATGGTCCAATAGCTGCTACCATTCACTGCCTAGGCTCAAATTGTGATAACGGGTCTGAAATAAAAATAGAAGATGCTGGAAATACTCAGCAGGTCAGGCAACATCTGTGGAGAGAGTAACAGAGTTAACGTTTCAGGTCAATGACTTTTCATCAGAACAGGAAAAAGAAATGTGCCAGATTTTAAGCAATTGCAGGGATGGAAAGGGGGGAGCAAAGGAAGGAACAAAAGGGAAGGTCTGTGATGGGGTGGAATGACACAAGGAATTATGGTGCATGGCAAAACAAAATGGTAATGGGACAAGTAAGAAACAAAAGATGGGGCTAGAGGAGGAAGTAAATGGGAATAGCAGAATCTTCAACAGATGCCATGTGAAATAATAAAGGCAGAGGTTATGATCTGAAATTGTTTAGTTCGATGTTGTGTCCAGAAGGCTGTAAAATACCTAATCGAAAAACGGGGGAGATGGGAGTATGCCCAGTGACCGGGAGGGGGATGGGGAATGTGCCCCCTGATCAAATGTGAACCTTTACTGATTTTTCCAGATACGGCTACGTCACCAACACTAAAGTTAAATTTGTTATTGTGGTCGATTCTTCCAACATCGCACTGAGGGACAACGAAATCCGCAGTGTAAGTTACTCCCCAGGAGACGGGGGTCATCAGCCGGATTGTGGGGATCACCGGCCAAGTGGTGGGGATCTTTCTTCAGGCTAAAGCAGAGATTGTCCCAGAGTTAGAAAATTACCGATCTTTCTGTCACTGACAAACTCATTTCAAATTGATACAAGACTGTTTCCCAAAACTCAGATTAATTAAACTAATCTATTAACCTTTATCACTAATCATGTTTCACTATAATTGTCACTGGAAGCATTACTCTATATCTAACCCGTGCTGTACCTGCCCTGGAAGTATATGATGGGGCAGTGTCGAGGGAGCTTTACTCTGTATCTAACCCCGTGCTGTACCTGCCCTGGGAGTGTTTGATGGGACAGTGCAGAGGGAGCTTTACTCTGTATCTAACCCGTGCTGTACCTGCCCTGGGAGTGTTTGATGGGACAGTGTAGAAGGAGCTTTATTCTGTATCTAACCCCGTGCATTACCTGCCCTGGGACTGTTTGATGGGACAATGTAGAGGGAGCTTTACTCTGTATCTAACCTGTGCTGTACCTGCCCTGGGAGTGTTTAAGACGGTGTGGTGCTATCGAGAGAGCTCTTGGTGATGGTAGTGAATGTGATTTAATCTGAAGTGCTGGTACCATCATTTTACTTTTCGTGTTTTGTTTCTCTGCAGATGTTCAGAAAACTGCATAACTCTTACACGGATGTCATGTGCAATCCATTCTACAACCCGGGAGAGCTGATTCAGTCAAAGTAAGGAGTGTCTGGGGGCCAAACATGTGATTGCAGTAGAGTTTTGTTGAGTAATGATATCGAGGGATATGGAGCAAAGGTGGGAAGTTGAAGTTGAGGTACAAATCAGCCGTGATTTAATTGAATGATGGGACAGGCTCGAGGGGCTGAATGGCCTCCTCCTGCTGCTGTGGTTGTTCATACCCATTCTGCAGTACAGCTTTCCTGGTATTGGCTGGACTATGGGAGGAGGGAGTCGGCGTGCGGTGGAGCCCACTATACAGTCCCAGATGTGGTCTACAGCCTGATTCGCCCATGTGTTGGCGCTGGGGAAGTGGCACTTGGAAGTGTTGGGGAGTCATCGGCAGATCGTCCGCGGTCCATATCGTCACAGGAGATGGTGTGGGGGAGGGGGGAGAGCGGGGAAATCGCGTCCTCACTTGGTGTCCGGTCAGGGGACTGTTGTTCCATGTAGTTTATCGCGCTTGGTCTGCCCCTAAACCTGACAGCCGCAGGCACAATTCATTCTGCGGTTTCTGATGGAGTGCCTCCCTGGAGTTTACCAAGAACTGGATGGCCCACTTCGGGTGGAGGGAGACGGGAAACTGAAACTGGTCCAGCTCACTGATTTTCAATCTGACTTGATAGCCGATCTGACTGACCGGTGGGGTTAGGTCCAGTTCCAGAAATGACCCAATTTACAGGTTTCTCCAGCGGGAGGTCGCAGGGTGATCAAAGCTCATTTAGTGTGAAAGCAAAGCACATGAAGTCACTTCCATCAGTGGGAGAGAAAGCTGACTCGATTCATCTCTGTTCAAACACGAGTGGCCCAATCTCAGCAGGTCATCATCATCATCATAGGCAGTTCCTCGAAATCGAGGAAGACTTGCTTCCACTCTAAAAGTGAGTTCTCAGGTGGCTGTACAGTCCAATGTGGGAATTACAGTCTCTGTCACAGGTGGGACAGACAGTGGTTGAAGCAAAGGGTGTGTGGAGAGCCTGGTTTGTCGCACGCTCCTTCCACTGTCTATGCTTGATTTCTGCATGCTCTCGGTGACGAGACTCAAGGTGCTCAGCGCCCTCCCGGATGCTCTTCCTCCACTTAGGGCGATCTTGGGCCAGGGATTCCCAGGTGCCGGTGGGGATGTTGCATTTTATCAAGGGGGCTTTGAGGGTGTCCTTGAAACGTTTCCTCTGCCCACCTGGGGTTCGCTTGCCGTGTAGGAGTTCCGAGTAGAGCGCTTGCTTTGGGAGTCTCGTGTCGGGCATGCGGTCGATGTGGCCCGCCCAACGGAGCTGGTTGAATGTGGTCAATGCTTCGATGCTGGGGATGTTGGCCTTCAAAAAAGGGGACAAGTCCAACTGCGGCAACGACAGAGGAATCTCCCTGCTGTCGGCCACTGGGAAAGTAATCGCAAGAATCCTCCTCGACCGTCTTCTCCCTGTGGCTGAAGAGCTCCTCCCAGAGTCACAATGCGGATTCCATCCACTAAGGGGTACAACGGACATGATCTTCACCAAGCGACAACTACAAGAGAAATGCAAGGAACAGCACCAACCCTTGTACATGGCCACCTTTGACCTCACAATGGCCTTTGACACTGTCAACCGTGAGGGACTATGGAGCGTCCTCCTCTGTTTCGGCTGCCCCTAAAAGTTTGCCACCATCCTCCGTCTGCTCCACGACGACATGCAAGCCATGATCCTGACCAACAGATCCACCACAGACCCAATCCACATCCAGACTGGGGTCAAGCAGGGCTGCGTCATCGCGCCAACGCTCTTCTCGATCTTCCTCGCTGCAATGCTTCATCTCACTCTCAACAAACTCCCCACTGGAGTGGAACTGATCTGTAGAACCAATGGGAACCTGTTCAACCTTCGCCGCCTCCAGGCTAGGTCATCCCACCCTCTGTCATCGCACTACAGTATGTGGATGACGCTTGTGTCTGCGCACATTCAACATGGCCGAACTCCAAGCCATCGTCAACATCTTCACCGAGGTGTGCGAAAGCATGGACCTTACACTAAACATCCGTAAGACAAAGGTCGTCTCAGCAGGTGGCGGGGTAGAAAACCCCCCAGGGGAGGTGGCAAAGTCTCACCCAGATTCTCAGCAGCACAGCGGCAATGGTCTGGGCTGGAGACCAGTGGCTGCCCATCCTCAACCTGCCTGACATACACTGGGGGCATCTCAGTACCTGTAACCACCATCTGCTCTGTGACATACACTGGGGGCATTTCAGTACTTGTGACCATCACCTGTTCTGTGATCGTCTGGGGGGGGGGGGGTTCTGTGATTGTGGGGGGAGGGGGGCTCTGTGATTGTGGGGGGCTCCCAATAATTGACGGTTTTGTGCTCTGTGTTTCAGGGTCTTTGATCACATGGTTTCGGGTATGATGGTTCAGGTGTGCTGAGGCCCTGAAGCTCTGTGTGGAGTTCCTGTTCTCCTGGCCCCGTGCTGTGTACCAGCTTCTCCGTCACATTTGCAGGACTGCTTTCAGTGACACTAATGTAAATGGAACATCGCACAAGATGCCATCAGATTCTACTTCATTTTACCGCAGTGTTTATTATTCAAATATACATAAAACCTCCGATTCAATTGAACATGTAATATATAATCATACAATCAGTAGAATGTCCGGGCACAGTGAGGTTTAGTTAGTGTACGACGTGACTCCCTAATTCTGTTGTGTCTTAACACAGTCTTTTTATTTCCTGGGGGTGGTGGCAGAGGGAGTGAGGGGAGGGGGGGGGGCGGGTTGGCAGAGGGAGGGAGTGAGTGAATGAGAGGGGGCAGAGGGAGGGAGGGAGGGAATGAGTGGGGAGGGGGGGCAGAGGGCCAGAGGGGGGTAGATGGAGTGGGGGGGGGGGGAAGAGGGAGGGAGTGAGTGCGGGGAGAGAAGAGGGAGGGAGTGAGTGCGGGGAGAGGAGGGAAGAGGGAGGGAGTGTGTCGGGGGGCAGCGGGAGTGAGGGGGGGAGAGCGAGGCAGCGGGATGTGAGGAGCAGCAGACACTGTCAGAGGAGGATACTCTGCGGGGTGTAAAAGTGCAAATCTCACCTGGTTATTTCGCAGAAGTGGAGAGTGGGAGGTGAATCAGATGACAGCTGAGACTGTTGTACAGTTATACTATAAACGGGGTCTGATCCTCTAGTTCTAGTTCAGTAGCTTAACCTGTGTAATACCTGCACAACAGGTGAAACCCAGTATCCAAATCAAGACTCTGCCCCCGACTGCAGAGTCGAGGCAGTGTGGCGTTGGCGAGAGACGTCCTTTGTGTGGGGGAGCGGGACTTCAGATATAGTTAGTGTCCAGTTTCACCAATGCTGAGGTGTTTGTTTATTCAGTTTAACTGAATTCCTTGTTTGCTGGCTCTTTATCACATTAATTCAAGGGAGCAGTGTCCTGACTGAATCCAGGGCGCTCATTTGACAGCTTCAATTCAAGGAGCCACCACCCCTTATCGAAAATGCCCTGATATTTGGATTTTGTGTGTTTCTCTGTGCAGTTGGGTGATGTTGTTACAGGGCTTGTTTTGAAATTGTTTGTTAGAAAAGATACATGATGGAATATTATTTGAATCTGTGTATATTGCCTGTCGCTGGTTTATCCGTTCTGAATTGTAAATATAATGTGAGCCTCACCACACTCTCGTGTCTTGATTGTGGGTACATGGCCTTGTGCTGGGTGACTATAGAGTCTCGTTCTACTCCGGTTTCCATCTGATCCACCAACTATTGGCAAATCAATTGAATATATCGATAACCATACATCCGCAAAAACTTCATAGTAACTTGCAATGCCTCCACTGGTGGGAGGATATAAGTGCAGCGTGACAGTTTACATGGAACTTTCCATTATAAATTCTGAAAGTTAAAATGTGTGACTTTAAAATATGGAACTGAATTATGTGTGTGGGCACCTTGGTCTAATATTCCATAATGTCACCACCAGAAGACTGCACTTGGTCTTCACTCTCTGTGGGGAACACAGGAGACAAACAAATCTTTTAATAATTCACTGTCAGAGTTTGTGTTACCGTTTTGTATTTGTGCATTAGTAGCGGGTTTGTGTGCAGATATCTACGTGTGTACAGTATAAGCATGAAGCATACACAACAGTCCTGCTGACTGTAACACCCGTCAGGCACATTATAAAGACAGGTAAAGGTGTGATATTAAAGTCTTTTATTACACAGATACAGAATAAGTATAGACATACCTGAATCATAATGTTACAGTCTCACAGCTGAACATACAGTACACTGAAAGCCCAAGTTAAGGGGAACAGCATGCCTAAACATCTGTCGCATCGCTTCACTAGAATGGCCACAGAATCAAAAAAAACATCCGATGAAACAAAACTCCTCACCTTCAGTACTTTAAATTGAAGTATTGCACAATAAAAATTCATTAAACTCTTAACCACTGCTCCAGGGAGCTGCCAGAATGGTTCGTGGAACCGGACAAACACCAAACATGGCTAGTCACTGCACAAAGGGTGTCTCCCTCCTGAAGTTACAACTTAGCTCAGATAGTCCCACCGACACTAGTCGCCACCGCCCTGCCTCCTCCCCCCTCAACCAAGGGGCCACGACGCGAGAGACCAGAGTAAGGGGGCTCTTTTGACGATGCGGGAGTCCCATCGAGCCAATTGTCCACCCACGTGCACACAGTCCAACCGGGATCACTGACAGGTGATTAGGAGCAAGAATCCTGCCTGATTCTCTTCCTCCTAACCCAAGGGTACTGGGTCACTGCAGGGGGGCGGGGAATCCGACCCCTGATGCAGGCTGCATTAGGGGTGTAGACAGACTACCAGAAGTGGAAGGTGATCTTGGCGATGGACTGTGTGGGAGACTCGGTTGAATTCCTCTTTCCTCCACATTTAACACATGATTATCCTGTTACAGAAGCCTGGGACACACAGCGCTCCCCAGTCACATGATGGGGCCCACTGCAGAAATCAGTCACAGGACACCTGGGGGAGGAAATTAAATATTGTATAAAGTGCTATTTTTAGTTGTCAGGGAGGTGGATTCAAAGTTCAAGTTCTGTGGGTTCAGCCTCTGTTGAAAATAATCCAATAACAAGGGAATTAACTTGTTGGTTTAGAGTTTGGAAATTTTCAGACAGCACACTTGAGAATTAGACTGTCCACAACATAACTGGACATGTGGTGACCCTGAATTGTAGAATGGTGCGGCACAGAAGGCCATTCGGTCCATGTCTGTGCCGGCTCTTTGAAAGAGCGATCCAATCAGTCCCAGTCCCCTGCTCTTTCCCCACGGCCCTGCAAGTTTAACCCTTCAAGTATTTATCCAATTCACTTCTCAATCTGCTTCCACCGCACATTCAAAATCACAACACCTTGCTGTGTCTCATCGCTATCCTGTAATGAGCCCCTGGGACATTCCGGCAATAACACGTCATTCTGAAGGGAGCCGCTGCAGTCTGTAAATGGAGGTATTGAAAGTCTGTATTGGCCTGCGGTGCTGCACAGAACTCTGGCCCCGCCTGCTTATTCCACACCTCTTCATTCATAGGCCGGGGGTTCCAGCAATTCAGATCTGCCCAGGTGTGGCTTCCTCAGCACTGCTCTCAATTCAGCCTGAGTAAGCAGGACAGGTGTGCAATAACCACCATAAACTCCCTTTATTTGACCTAATTTTGCTTCACATTCTGTCTTACAGCAGATAAAACAGCAGCTTTGCCCTCCTTTCTCTCAAGTTGAATTGTGTGGCATGAATTCAAGATTGACTTCTGCTTCAAATTCCCACCTCCTGACCGGAAAAAGATTCATGGAAACGGACCGAGGCCCGGACTGGAGCCGGACCGGGGCCCCGTACTGGAGCCGGGCCGTTGGGACTGGTGCCAGACTGAGATCTTGTCAGAAAACTAGGAGCGTTTGGTTTGTATTTTGAGGATAAACGGATCCGATTTCAGGCGCTGGAGTTCAGAACCAGCAGGGTTACTGATCTGGTCAGGGAACGGGAGGAGCTGACTGGCTGCTAAACTGGTCAAAGGTAGACTTTATATTGCATATCAGGCTGAGGTAGGCTGGGTACAGTGAGGGGAGGAAGGTGTTTCGGTAGTTTGGGATGCCCAGTGCTGAGGTTTTATTAAGCATGCTCGCCGGCCACAGTCGCTCAAAGCAATGCACGGAGGGAAAAGTTTGCAAACAATGAGGAAGATAGTAAAAGACTTCAAGAAGACATCGACCGGCTGGTGAAATGGGCAGACAAGTGGCAGATGAAATTCAATGCAGAGAAGTGATACATATTGGCTGTAAGAATGAGGAGCAGACATACACACAATACAATTTTAAAAGGAGTGCAAGAACACAGAGACCTGGAGGTGTGTATGTGCACAAATCTTTGAAGGTGGCGGAACAGGATAATAAAGCATATGGGATTCCAGGCTTTATAAATAGAGGCATAGAGTACAAAAGTCAGAAAGTAATGCTAAATGTACATATAGCACAAGTTTAGCCCCAGCTCTATGATCAGATTAGTGATGACCATGAGCTCAGTACAGACACAACTTGCCCCATTCAGACAACCCAGAATGGGGCCAATTCCCAGCCCAGCGTCTGCAGGAATCTCGCATTCCACAGGATGAAGCAAGTGGAACAAACGGATCAAGGGTGGAAGTGGAGTCTGGCATCATATCTCTCAGAGGGGACATGGATCAGGGGTAGTGGCTGCCTGAGTGAACCCCAAATCCCAGGACTGACGGGGTCCCAGAGACCAAATCGGCAGGTGGATAAATGTAAATATGCTGACCAGGAGGATAAAGGAGCTGAGATCCTGAACCAGTCCCAGCTCCCACCCAGAGAGCTTCTTTTAACTGGAGTATTGTGTCCAATTCTGGGCACCATACTTTAGGAAGAATGTGAAGGCTTTGAAGAGGGTACAGAAGAGATTTACTAGAATGGTTCCAGGGATGAGGGACTTCAATTACATGGATAGAGCAGAGAAGGCCAAGAGGATATTTGATAGAGGTGTTTAAAATCATGAAGGATTTAAGATAGAGTAAATAAAGAAAAACTGTTTCCAATGGCTCAAGGGTCGATAACGAGAGGGCACAGATTTAAGGTGTTTGGCAAAAGAACCAGAGGGGACATGAGGAAAACCTTACGCAACGAGTGGTTGGGATTTGGAATGCACTGCCTGCTGGGGTGGTGATACAGATTCACTAGCAGCCTTCAAAAGAGAATTGGATACAGACTTGGGAAAAAAAATTACAGGGATATGGCGAAAAAGGGGTGGGCTAGGGTGGAAGAGTGGGACTAACTGGATTGCTCTTTGAAAGAGCACTCGATGGGCCGAATGGGCTCCTTGTGTGCTGACCTATTCTATGATCAGATTAGTGATGACCATGAGCTCAGCACAGACTCAACTTGCCCCATTCAGACAGAACCCAGAATGGGGCCAATTCCCAGCACAGCGTCTGCAGGAATCTCACATTCCACAGGATGAAGCAAGTGGAACAAACGGATCAAGGGTGGAAGTGGAGTCTGGCATCACATCTCTCAGAGGGGACATGGGTCAGGGGTAGTGGCTGCCTGAGTGAACCTCAAATCCCAGGACTGCCGGGGTCCCGGAGACCGAATCGGCAGGTGGATAAATGTAAATATGCTGACCGGGAGGATAAAGGAGCTGAGATCCTGAACCAGTCCCAGCTCCCACCCCGAGAGCGCAGTGACTGGAGAAGTTGCTTCTTTGAACTGGTTATGCAGCCTCGCCCCTCTGCCTGCTGTATCTTCTGAGGTATTGTGGGCAAACACTCACCAGCTTATGCAGGATGTCTTCCTGCAGATTATTCATTGGATTTGTTTTTTTGATTACAATGTGGACAAGGGGCAGAGAGCCATCAGTCACCCAGAGAGACAGAGAGGGTATCCCCCCTCCCAGATGTAGGGTATCCCTCCCCCCCCCACAGACGCAGGGTATTTCCCCCCCCCCCCCCCACAGACGCAGGGTATTTCCCCCCCCCCCCCCCCCCCACAGACGCAGGGTATCCCACCCCCCTCATACAGAGGGTATCCCTCCCCCAGCGATATGGTAACCCCCCCCCCCCCAGACAGGGTATCCATCCCCCAGGGACAGGCTGTCAGAGGGACTGTGAAGACTAGGAGGTGGTGAGAGTGAGGATCCTGGAGTGCAGGCTACCCTGCAGCAATCACCAGAAATATTCGATGTATTACCTATTTATGAAATCTAAGAAAATAGACATTATCCATATATCACATGATAAATTAAGCAACAATCTAAATCACGCTTCAGATATCGCATTCCTGTCGGTGGTTTGAGAATGCAGCAGCAGTTTCTGTCTGTTGTGCGTGACCCAGGAGCGAAAAACTCAGCTGTGATCCCGCACCGCAGCACAGCAGAGCGGCAGCACGGACTGGGAGCCGGTGCTAGGCTGGGGCACACAGCAAGTTGCGGTGGGACCGGCCTGCCCTCTGCAAACGCTGACTCAGCATTTCAGATTTTTTGTAGAAAAATGGCCCTTGGTAAGTGTCGGCGTTCAGGAGTAACAGAGTGGTCAGTTAGAGGGGAGGTGGGGAGTGGTTATAGTTAGAGGAGGGAGGAGCGGAGAGTGGTCAGTTGCATGTGCAATGAGGTTTCATTGTTCAAATCAGCAGTAGCATCCAGGTCCAGCCCGTCAGATAAAAGGAATAGAGTTCGCTCGAATATAGTGGGAGGCTGGTGTGCAGCATAAACACTGGCACAGAGCCATTGGTCTGAATGGCCTATTACTGTGCTGTAACTACTATATAATTTGTATTAATATGAACAGCCAATCAAAACACAGTACCTATCTCAACTCTCAACCAATCAGACACATTTACCACTGCATGCAAAACCAGTGGTCATTTTGGAAATTAGAAAGTGAATAAGAGAAAGTTGCAGCCCAAACTCTCAATCTCTGCCTTCTGACTCCACGCTAACCACTGATCCTCAACAAGATGGGCCTGGGTTAGAGGGGTTGCAGCACCTGTGGTATCTCTGGATAACCCACACCCCTCCTCCAGGTAATAAACTGCCCCTTGCCAGTGAATTTTACAAAGGGGAATGTTTCTTTAATTAAAGGAACACCATCTCCAAGAAAAGTTGTTTGGTAATTTAAAGAAGTGATAAGCAATGGTGTAAATTATTGCAATGCCTCTCGCTCCTCCTGTAGGATAACTAAAGTGGCCAAAGTTCAGGGCTAGAACCCATCAGTTAGCCAGTTTCTCCTCCGGCTGTTGGCAGGTTTGTTTTATAAGGTTGCCAGAGACAGATGATGGTTTGATGTGTTGGTTTCCAATTATAGCAGCAGCTGCTCAACTCCTTTCAAATGTTTAGCATAAGGCTGAACCCAAGAAAAGGGAGAAAGGAAAAATGATTCGGAAGAGAGAGAGAGGTAGATGGGAAAGTAGATACAGCCTCCGCATCTCACTCTAGTCTCAAACACAGACCGACTCCTCAGAAAGAAGACAGACCAGGCATATAGAGTGAGTGACCGGGGACAGGCCGGGGGGAGTGACCTAGGGACGAAGCCGGGGGGGGGGGGGGGGGAGGGGAGTGACCAGTGATTACAAGACCCTAATCCAATTAAGAGTCTGAGGTACGATAAACAGATCAAAGGTGACGGGGTCTTATTCACCTGCTCGTAATCCTCAGGCACTGATAGCTCGAATGTCTTGTGCTGTCTCATCCACCTTTACCACTGGGACGTGATACGAGACTTGGAGGATGGTGAACTAGGAATCTGTGCGGCAGCGAGCGCTGATGTTCCGAACAGCTAACAGTTACTCAGTCATTATAATAAAACATTCCAAACATTGCCCAAGGAAGCAATCATAAATCGGAGATTCATCAATGGGGGAAGTGATTTATCGCAGGATCCATACAGACTCCGTCTCCCAGGCCAGCTCTCTGACACATCAATTACTGTTCAATCAAACCCGACACGCTGCAAACACTCAGCAGGAGAGAACAGACAAGTTCATGTTGCTGGTATACAGGCAGGAATTCAGTTGTGATGAAGGGTTAACTCTGTCCTCGCCACAGATCGTTAATTGACCTGCTAAGTCTGTCCAGCATCTTCAAATTTTTTCTTTTTTGTTCCAACTGAAATTATACAACTTCTCACTGACCCACCGGATGGAGGAGAGAGGGCCGAGGGGAGGAGAGAGGGCCGAGGGGAGGGAGCGGCAAGGTTCAGTATTTTTAGTCTCCTAAAAATTCAGTCCACAGGAAAAATAATTTAAATGGAAAAGAAAATTGTCACAAGTTCCAAAAACACCCAGACAACACAAAGGATCACATCGAGACATCACAAGAACAAGGAGCATCTGTACAGCAATACTGTCGAGGGAAACCTGCACCAAAAACAGAGGGAAAGGGAGTGGAGGAGGGAGGGAGTGGAGGAGGGAGCATCAAAGGAGTGCAGTAAGTCAAAACTTCATTCATGCTTAAAATAACTTAAAAATGAAACGATTGTCACATTTATTAACATCTTTTCGTTCCTTTCTCCACAAAACAAAAATGACATTTGTCAGTCAGCAGGCGCTGCTCACTTTTCTCATCATCATGTTAAGCGCAGTGAGGTTGCTGAGAGTCAATCCTTCACACGCTCTCTCTCACTGGCTCCGAACACTTTGCTGTAACGCTGCGTCTTTAAGATTATTTGACAAGCGCAAGTCAAACGAGTCACATCTGTAAGTCAAACGAGTCACATCTGTAAATCCACAAGACAGACAGGAGCCCTGGCGGTTTGGAAAGCTGTCCTGTGCAGGGCTGGTGCAGGAGCTCCATGGCCGAGGGGCCCACACTTGCTCGGTGAGTTCCAAAGTGCTGCTCCTTTTTTTTGAGTGACTTTGGCAGTGCAACACGGGTTTGGGGCAGGATGATTTTTTTTGGGTTTACTTTGGAGCCGAGGTGCATCTGGTATCTTCTTGGCTGGCTAGCAAGGTAGTAACATAGTGTGTTCCTTCCTGTGTCAGTGTGAACACGCATGTCTGGGTGTGTTAGAGTGCGGGTGGGTGTGCCCGATTGCCAGTGTTCAACCGGGTGCTTTTGTGATGAGTGTGTATGTCAGAGCATGTAAATGTGAATTTCTGACGAGCGCATGCGGTGCTGTCTCGGAATGTGCGTGAGTGCGCGTCTGAGAGCGAGTGTGTGTGCGTGCGTGCGCGCAAGAGAGAGAGTAGAGTATTTTTGGAATTTTAAAAGCAGCGTACAAGTCTTTTCCACGTTAAAAGTTTCTTCATTCCAACTGAACACAAGATCTTGCTGAACTTTGAGAAGTTTCTGTGCTGTGAGTTTACAATCCTCCAAAGAGGCATCACAGGCCTTGACCCAGAGAGAAATCTCTGGGTAACGTTCAGAACCTGTAACGCTGCACAAGAGGGAACGTTTGGTAAACGGCCAAAAAATGAATTAAAAAAGCAGATGGATTTCTTTGTCTCGTCTGGGTCGAGTGAGGTTGCAGAAACTTCGAGGGTTAACAAGTGACAAGAGGTCATTCAGAGGTCAAAATTCAATGAAGTCTTCAGGTAGCTGAGAAGTTGCATTGTCGGTTAGCGAGAGGCAGTTTCGCCGGGTATCGGGGTGGGCGGAGAGACAGAGCGTGAGGCGGACGTAGATCTGGTGTCTCCGGGGCTCACGGCCCCACCGCTGGTGGCAATGCCATCCGGCTGGGCCTGGCTGGCGGAGGGGGAGCTGGGGGCAGTGCTGCTCGATTTCAGGCCCTGCACGTTCTGCCCACAGACGTGGTGATGCTTCTCCCAGTCCTTGTGCTGACAGAAGGAGCCGCAGTAACGGGCCGTGTTGCAGCCACTGCAGGTCTCACTCGCCTTCCGACCGCAATTCCAACAGCTCTGAAAGGCACAAACTGCAAACGTCATACACACCCAACATCAGCTCTACGCCAAGCACATTATTACTGACTCACAGTCACACAGTGTGGGCCATTACAGACCCAGTCTCACACAGTGTGGGCCATTACAGACCCAGTCACACACACTGTGGGCCATTACAGACCCAGTCACACACACTGTGGGCCGTTACTGACCCATAGTCACACACACTGTGGGCCGTTACTGACCCATAGTCACACACACTGTGGGCCGTTACAGACCCAGTCACACACACACTGAGTACCGTTACAGACCCAGTCTCACACACAGTGGGCCGTTACAGACCCAGTCTCACACACAGTGGGCCGTTACTGACCCAGTCACACACACACTGTGGGCCGTTACTGACCCATAGTCACACACACTGTGGGCCGTTACAGACCCAGTCACACACACACTGAGGACCGTTACAGACCCAGTCTCTCACACAGTGGGCCGTTACAGACCCAGTCTCACACACAGTGGGCCGTTACTGACCCAGTAACACACACGCTGTGGGCCGTTACTGTGAGTACCTCGAGTCTCATCACCGAGACCATGCAGAAATCAAGCGCAGGCAGCGGAAGGAGCATGCGGCAAACCAGTCCCACCCATCCTTCAACGACTATCTGTCCCACCTGTGACAGGGACTGTGGTTCCCGTATTGGACTGGTCAGCCACCTAAGGACTCATTTTAAGAGTGGAAGCAAGTCTTCCTCGATTTGCCTATGATGAGGGCCGTTACTGACCCACAGTCACACAGTGTGGTAATCCACCAAAGCTAATTGACGAGCAGGGGCAAAATGTCTTCATGCTGATTTATCAGGTCCCTGTGGGCAGTGGGAGTTGGCCCTGATCGGCAACGATGGCATGGAAGGAGTTTCAAGCAGCGAAGCATCTCACCTCTGAGGGAGGAACAGCCGAGGCCACCTGCCTGGCCCCACAGTGAGTGCGCTTCCGGTCCGAAGAACACGGAGCGGCCCTCACAATGGTGGATATGTCTGCAGAGCTGTCCGCCTCGCCCTCCCGACTCCAGGAGGCTGTGTGAATGCAGGAGGCCTGGAGAGAAAGGAAACACAGAAAAGCAAATAAAGTGGCTGGAAGTGTAACTAATAATAAAGGTCAATTCTCTCCGCTCCCAACACCTTCCCCCATCCCTCCCGCCACCGCTCACCCCGCCCCCACCCCCTCCTTCTGCACTGTATCATCATCATAGGCAGTCCCTCGGAATCGAGGAAGACTTGCTTCCACTCCCAAAGTGAATTATTTGATGGCTAAACAGTCCAATACAAGAGCCACAGACCCTGTCACAGGTGGGACAGACATTCGTCGAGTGAAGGGGTGGGGGGAGCTGGTTTGCCGCGCATTCCTTCTGCTGCCTGCGCTTAGCCTCTTCACGCTCTTTGCTTTGAGACTCAAAGAGCTGCACGCCCTCCCAGATGCACTTTCTCCATCTCGGGCGGTCTTCAGCCAGGGACTCCCAGGTGTCAGTGGTGATGTCACACTTTACCAGGGAGGCTTGGGAGGCTTTGAGGGTGTCCTTATAACGTTTCCGCTGCCCACCTTTGGCTTGTTTACAATGAAGGAGCTCCACATAAAGCATTTGCTTAGGGAGTCTCGTATCTGGCATGCGAACTATGTGGCCTGCCCACGAAGCTGATCGAGTGTGGTCAGTGCTTCAATACTGGGGATGTTGGCCTGGATGAGGACACTGATGTTGGTGCACCTGTCCTCTCAGGAGATTTGCAAGATCTTGCGGAGACATTGTTGGTGATATATCTTCAGTGACTTGAGGTGCCTTCTATACATCGTCCATGCCTCAGATCCATACAGGAGGGCGGGTATTACTACAGCCCTGTAGACCATGAGCTTGGCGGTAGATTTGAGGGCCTGGTCTTCAAACACATTTTTCCTCAGACGGCCTAAGGCTGAACTGGCGCACAGGAGGCGATGTTGAATCTCCGCATCAATGTCTGCCTTTGTTGATAAGAGGCTCCCGAGGTATGGGAAATGGTTCACGTTGTCGAGGGCCGCACCGTGAATCTTGATGTCTTACGGATGTTAAGCGTAACGCCCATGCTTTCATATGCCTCAGTGAATACATTGGCCATATCCTGGAGTTCAGCCTCAGAATTTGCGCAGACGCAGGCTTCAACCGCTCTCTCCTTCTGCTATAACCTCAATTAACTGCCATAAATAATCTCAGTCAATAAAAGCAAAGGGACTGTCTGAATTATAAATACCGGACGAGAGCGTGACCAATTTGCTGGGCGAGAGTGTGCTGTATCTGCCCTGGGAGTGTTTGATGGGACAGTGTGCAGGGAGCTTTACTCTGTATCTAACCCCGTGCTGTACCTGCTCTGGGAGTGTTTGATGGGACAGTGTAGAGGGAGCTTTACTCTGTATCTAACCTCGTGCTGTACCTGCTCTGGGAGTGTTTGATGGGACAGTGTAGAGGGAGCTTTACTCTGTATCTAACCCCGTGCTGTACCTGCCCTGGGAGTGTTTGATGGGACAGTGTACAGGGAGCTTTACTCTGTATCTAACCCCGTGCTGTATCTGCTCTGGGAGTGTTTGATGGGACAGTGTAGAGTGAGCTTTACTCTGTATCTAACCCCGTGCTGTACCTGTCCTGGGAGTGTTTGATGGGACAGTGTAGAGGGAGCTTTACTCTGTATCTAACCCCCTGTACCTGCCCTGGGAGTGTTTGATGGGACAGTGTAGAGAGAGCTTTACTCTGTATCTAACCCGTGCTGTATCTGCTCTGGGAGTGTTTGATGGGACAGTGTAGAGGGAGCTTTACTCTGTATCTAACCCCGTGCTGTACCTGTCCTGGGAGTGTTTGATGGGACAGTGTACAGGGAGCTTTACCCTGACTCTAACCTTCGTTGTACCCAAGTGGAATGTTCCATTCAAATAAAATTGAGCACAAAGATTTACCAAAAAAAGGAAAGTTTTCATCTAAAGCCATTGAATGATTTGATGTAAAAACAGAAAATGCTGGAAATCTCAGGTAGCATCTTTGGAGAGAAAAATGAATTGATTTGATGGTCTGGTGCCTCCTCTGTCCCTGCTCCTACGGAGATTGGTGACGAGCTCTCACCTCGCTGGAGTCCTCCTGCTGGTTGACGGTAGACCGCGCGTCCTCAGACGCCTGCCTCTTCGCCTCGCTCAGCGCACGTTCCATCTTGGCTCGTTCGGCTGCGATCATCTCCTGGGCCTTTCGCTCTGCCTCCGACACGGCTTTCTTCAACTCAGTCATGGCCTGTCGCTTCACCTCGTTAACCGCCTCTTCTGGGAGGGAGGGGCAATGGGGGAGAAAAGAAGATATCAGAACGAGTCTGGAGCTGAACTCGGGTTTCAGTTCAGGGTGGGTGGCGCATTGTCCACTTGAGATCCAGGGACTCTCAGTGCAATCAGATATTCCGGCTGATAGAGTACTGTCCCACTCCCCCTTAGTTAATTATGGAGAATTTCCCCACGTGCGAGAATCAGTGGCATGAAGGTCGAGTGCAGGAAGCCTCCGAGATCAGTACAGATGAGGAATTCCACCCCTCAAGCCCACCCTGTCGCAGACTACCTTCACTACTGCCAGACGAGGGCATGAATCAGGCCGGACTGCGAACCAGTTGGGCTGGCAGGCAGTTCATTGTATTCAGTACCCCAGGCTGCGCGAGCGGTTCAGTGGGGGCAAATTATGTGATGCTGAGTGCCACAGCACTAATACACTATAAGCACGCCAGAGACTGGAGCCCAAAAATCTAGGCTGACATTCCTGTGCAGTGCCGAGGGGCGGCGCCGAGGGAGCGCCGCACTGTCGGAGGGGCGGCGCCGAGGGAGCGCCGCACTGTCGGAGGGGCGGCGCCGAGGGAGCGCCGCACTGTCGGAGGGGCGGCGCCGAGGGAGCGCCGCACTGTCGGAGGGGCGGCGCCGAGGGAGCGCCGCACTGTCGGAGGGGCGGCGCCGAGGGAGCGCCGCACTGTCGGAGGGGCAGTATGTCGGATGAGACATTAAACCAAGGCCCCATCTGCTCTCAGGTGGATGCAAAAGATCCCATGGCACGAGTCGAAGAGCAGGGGAGTTATCCCCGGTATCCTAGCCAAAATTTATCCCTCAACCAATTTTACAAGCACAGAATATCTGGTCATTATCACATTGCTGTTTGTGGAAGTTTGCTGTGCGTAAATTGGCTGCCGCATTTCCTACATTGTGATAGTGACTACACTTCAAAAATTACTTCATTGGCTGAAAAGTGATTTGGAATGTCCTGAGGTTGTGAAAGGCGCTATAAAAATACAAGTTCTTTCTTTTTCATTTCATTCCTCTCTGTGACCGCCTGCCTCACTAATAAAGTACAAGGGTCGAGAAGCCCATTCACTGAGTAGCAGTGGGTGAGTCAGCTCCCTGCACAGAGGGCACTCGAAGGGAAGTCTTGGGTCAGGGAAGTTGGGAACCGCGTTTACAAATTAATCGTAGTGCAGCAGCCTACCAGCCTTTTTCCAGATCTCCTCCCGTGTGTATGCCTGCGCCGGTCTGTGCAGCATCTCTCCATGTATTTCTGAAAACACAAAACAAAAACCCTTAAGTGGGAGCTACAGATACACCATTCCCAACACAACTTGCACTTAACCTCATCTCATTAGCCCCCACCGAGTGCCAAGGTCAAACTGGCATCGCCCAGGGTGACTCATAAGAGCATAAGAACATAAATAGGAGTAGGCCATTTGGCCCCTCGAGCCTGCTCCGCCATTCAATATCATGGCTGATCTGATCATGGACTCGGCTCCACTTCGCTGCCCTCTCCCCATAACCCTTTACTTCCTTATCAATCGAAAATCTGTCTATCTCCACCTTAAATATATTCAATGACCCAGCCTCCATAGCTCTCTGGAGCAGACAATTCCATAGATTTACAACCCTTTCAGAGAAGAAATTTCTCATCTCGGTTTTAAATGGGCGGCCTCTTATTCTAAGACCATGTCCCCTAGTTTTAGTATCCCCGATGAGTGGAAATATCCTCTCAGCATCCACCTTGTCAAGCCCCCTCATTATCTTGTATGTTTCGATAAGATCACACCTCAATCTTCTGAACTCGTGTGTATAGGCCCAACCTGCTCAACCTATCTTCATAAGTCTTATCTCCGGAATCAACCTAGTGAACCTTCTCTGAATAGCCTCCAATGCAAGTATATCCTTCCTTAAATAGAGACCAAAACTGTACACAGTACTCTAGGTGTGTCACCAATACCCTGTACAGTTGTATCAGGACTTCTCTGCTTTTATATTCTATCCCCCTTGCAATAAAGGCCAAGATTCCATTTGTCTTCCTGATTAGTTGCTGCACCTGCATACTAACTTTTTGTTTCAAGGACTTCCAGGTCCCTCTGTACTGCAGCACTTTGCAATCTTTCTCCATTTCAATTATAATTTGCTTTTCTATTATTTCTGCCAAAGTGGATAACCTCACATTTTCCAACATTATACTCCATCTGCCAAATGTTTACCCACTCACTCAGCCTGTCTGTGCAGATTTTGTGTGTCCTTCTCACAATTTGCTTTCCCACCCATCTTTGTATCATCAGCAAACTTTGCTACATTACACTCGGTCCCTTCATCCAAGTCATTAAAATAGATTGTAAATAGTTGAGGACCCAGCACTGATCCCTGCGGCACCCCACTAGTCACTGTTTGCCAACCGGAAAATGACCCATTTATCCCAACTCTGTTTTCTGTTAGTTAGCCAATCCTCCATCCATGCTAATATATTACCCCTAACTCAGTGAGCTTTTATCTTGTGCAGTAACCTTTTATGTGGCACCTTATCCATTGCCTTCTGGAAATCCAAATACACCACATCCACTGTTTCCCCAATATCCACCCTGCTCGTTACATTCTCAAAGAACTCCAGCAAATTTGTCAAACATGATTTCCCTTTCATAAAACCATGCTGACTCTGCTTGATTGAATCATGCTTTTCCAAATGTCCTGCTATTGCTTCCTTAATAATGGACTCCAGCATTTTCCCAACGACCGATGTTAGGCTAACTGGTCTATAGTTTCCTGCTTTTTGTCTGCCTCCTTTTTTTTTAAATAGGGGTGTTACATTTGCAGTTTTTCAATCTGCTGAGACTTTCCCAGAATCCAGGGAATTTTGGGAGATTACAACCAATGCATCCACTATCCCTGCAGCCACTTCTCTTAAGACTCTAGGATGTAAGGCATCAGGTCCAGGGGACTTGTCTGCCTTTTGTCCCATTATTTTATCTGGTACTACTCTCGGTTCAGTAGCTGCCACAGATCGGAGATGTACCCAACCCATGAATCACCATAATCCAAACAAATCCTCTCTCAAAAAAGCCTTTGCTCCAGGCAGTTTTAGAATATTTCTGTCTCTATTTGAGTGACCATACTGGGGACAGCGGTAGAAGAGTCGGGGCAATGTGATTGAGAGTGGATAACCTAGAAACAAGAGGCCATTCAGCCCCTCGAGTCCGTTCGCCATCCAATTAGATCATGGCCGAGGTTGGGAGCAGCGTGGGCGGAGGTCAAATGAGAGGCGCACAGGATGGGTGGGAGGGACTCGAGCGCGGTAGGGAGGGTCAATCCAGTGATGATGACGGAGGGGAGGGGGGGAAAAGGGAGGTTAGAGTACACGAAAACAACATGTACTCCCCTGTCTGATTAATTGAATCAGTTACAACTCGGGACATTTATATCTCAATTTTTCCCCCATATCTCCGAAAGACACTGCTTCTCGCTGGGGTACGGGTTTCATGGACGCTGACTTCCATGGGTGGGGGGGAGGGGGGGGGGGAGATGCGGAAAGAAAGAGGAGAGGGCAAGGGTGTCGGGCGAGAGGGGATGGTGAGGGAGTGATTCAGATTCACAGAAGAGGGAGGGACAGTAATCCATAAAGGGAAAATAAACAATTTGCTTCTTCCATGGAGGCCAGAAAATTGAGAAATAGATTTTGAAGTTCAAACCCCATCTGATTTTTTTGCATCAATATAAAGCTCACTATTACTGTACGGGATTAGCAGTGTTTGAAGTTGTGATCAATGGTTGTGAGGACCCGCGCAGACAGCCCACCCGCTCCTGCCATTGGAAGAGATGCAACGCAGCAAATTTAAAGGGACCGCGCACGGAAAAAATAATAAAAGGGAACAAGATTGAGAGAGAGATTTCAGCGCTTGTACCTGCCAGTATTCTCTGCAGCTGGGGGTTTCAGGGCATCCGCCATGAATAGCCTCCTGGGATTTAAAAAAAACAGAAAAATACACCGCTGTGTAAAAGTGGGATGGAGCAGAGCAAACAGGTGGCTCCGGCCCGACTCAGACCTCTGTTCCCCCCACCCCCCTCTCCCTCTCGAACGTCTGTGCGAGGATGGCGGCAGCTGCGGCTGAGACCAGGCCCCGGTTCGAGCTGTCCATCCTCCGCTCTCCTCTTGCCAGGCCCGCTGTATATACGGGCGGATTGGTCTGTTGGCCCAAAAGTTGCCATACAACCAGCAGAGCGCCGCCAGACCCACCTACGCATCCAACCGATTCGACATCTAGATTTATGGCCAAAAGCATCCGACTGCACCTTAACATTCTGCCCAAGTCGGAAACTCCCGGTTAGCCGATAGATTTTAGCCGACTGCAGTATAATTACAAGGGTGCCCTTTGGTGCCTCACTTCATTCATTCTTCACCTGCAAGCCTCTACCTCGAGTGTCAACAGTCTGGCTCTACCAAGGGGGGCATCACAGGCAGACCTGATTGTTCACAGCCAATGTTGGCCTCCAGGAATAAAACATTAATCTGGACCAGTAATTTGGGACAAAATCAATACAGGCCTTAAAAAAAAATCATTTTTTTTCCATTTTCCTTGTACGTTTTTGTTTGCTAGTTATGAAAATATTGGCGATGAAGAAGAAAGGCTGTTTGACTGACAACGATGTGCCGGGAACTGATGGTGAGGGAGTTGGGGGCAGTCAGGTGATTGGGGCTCATGTGGAGGGAAAGAGCGATTGGGATGGGCGTGGGGACCAATATTTTCTGCAGTGCCGCGATAGCAGCAGCTGCATTAACATGAGTGGGAGCGATGCAGAGTTTGTATACAGAATAAAAATGTATGTTGTGGTACAGGGGAATTTTTATAACATGGGAGAGGGGCCTCAGAAGCAAAAAGGTCTGCACACAGACCAGGACAGACTGGCACTAGCTGTAAATCATGGAATGGAAACTCTACCTATTTGGGGGCCTTCTGGGTTGGAATTCTGAGGAGGCTGCGTAGAGTTCCCACGTTTTTTCATATCTTCAGCGTCACTATAGCGACAGATCCAGTGATTAAGTTCTTCCCGGTCGGCTTCCTGGCAACGCCTCAGCACAGTCAGTGAGCGCCGAGTCTTCTCCACCATATCCATTATACAGTTTAGGAGCTGAGGGCAAAAGGCAGAAATGAGCCAAGTTAAAGCAGAGAGGGGCTGAGCAGCAGGAAGACTGCAGTGTAACAGAACAAACCCTGCGCTCACGTGGCACCTTCATGTCCTCACGTTGTCACACAGCGCTGAAGAATGATTTTTTAAGTGTAAACATTGTTTATATAGATAAATACAGCAGCCAATTTGTGCACAGCAAGGTCCCATAAACAGGAATGTGATAAATGACCAGAATCTGTCGAGTACAGTACACTTTAGTACTTCTTCACGGCAAACGAGCCAAAAGGTGGGCAGCAGAAACGTTACAAAGACACCCCTCAAAGCCTTCTTGATAAAGTGCAACATCCCTACTGACACCTGGGAGTCCCTGGCCAAAGACCGCCCTAAGTGGAGGAAGTGCATCCGGGAGGGTGCTGAGCACCTCGAGTTTCATCGCTGAGAGCATGCAGAAATCAAGTGCGGGCAGCGGAAAGAGCGTGCAGCAAACCTGTCCCACCCACCCTTTCCCTCAACAACTATCTGTCCCACCTGTGACAGGGACTGTGGTTCTTGTATTGGACTGTTCAGCCACCTAAGGACTCATTTTAAGAGTGGAAGCAAGTCTTTCTCGATTCCGAGGGACTGCCTATGACTGATGACACTTTAGTTTAATACAGTCCATAAAGATATGGTGTAATATAATACATTATTGTAGTGTAGTGTGTTAAGATTACAGTGCAGTGTAATGTAATGTACAACAACTTGTATTTATATAGTATGCACTACAAGACATAATATAATAGAGCAAGGAGAGCACTAGAATAGCTGAATCTGGGGCTAACAATCTGGGGTGAGGGTTTCAGCAGCAGATGGGCTGAGGCAGGGGTGGAAATGGGTTATGGACGATGGAAGTAAGCGGTCTTTGTAATGGCGCAGATATGTGTTCAGAAGCTCAGCTTGGGGTCAAATAGGACGTCGTGGTTGCGAACAGTCTGGTTCAGATTGAGACAATGGGCAGGGAGAGGAATGGAGTGGGTGGCACGGGAACAGAGTTTTGGGTGGAAACCGAAAAAAACAACTTCTGTCTTCCCAATATTTAATTGGAGGAAATTTTGGCTCATTCAGGACTGGATGTCGGACAAGCACCGAGACAAATCAGAGACAATGGAGGGGTCGAGAGAGGAGGGGAGGTACAGCTGGGCATCAACAGGGTTGATTTTGAATATGACGCTCCCCATCGTCACTGTCTAAACTTGTACCTTTAGAAGGGGGACTTGGGCGAGGTTCCAGGAGCTATGAAATTGCACACAAAACGGCCCCAGTCCCCGCGAAACGGCCCGACCCCAGCGCTGAGAAACCACACCCATCCCCGGTGAAACCACCCGACCCCAGCACTGCAAGCTTCAGGAGAGATGGGGAATAGAATAGCAGTTAAAACTACTGAACATCCCGCTCTCTGCTTCTGCTCATTTTAGAGCTAAGTCGCCCCGCGCCGTGCCCGCCGCCCCGCAACCGACCCCCCCCATCCCCCAACCACCTCCCCGCACCCCCCCCACCCCCCCCCAACCACCTCCCCGCACCCCCCCCCACCACCTCCCCGCGCCCCCCCCCCATCCCCCAACCACCTCCCCGCACCCCCCCCATCCCCCAACCACCTCCCCGCACCCCCCCCATCCCCCAACCACCTCCCCGCACCCCCCCCATCCCCCAACCACCTCCCCGCACCCCCCAACCACCTCCCCGCGCCCCCCCCCATCCCCCAACCACCTCCCCGCACCCCCCCCACCCCCCAACCACCTCCCCGCGCCCCCCCCCCATCCCCCAACCACCTCCCCGCACCCCCCCCATCCCCCAACCACCTCCCCGCGCCCCCCCCATCCCCCAACCACCTCCCCGCGCCCCCCCCATCCCCCAACCACCTCCCCGCGCCCCCCCCCATCCCCCAACCACCTCCCCGCGCCCCCCCCCATCCCCCAACCACCTCCCCGCGCCCCCCCCATCCCCCAACCACCTCCCCGCGCCCCCCCCATCCCCCAACCACCTCCCCGCGCCCCCCCCCATCCCCCAACCACCTCCCCGCGCCCCCCCCCATCCCCCAACCACCTCCCCGCGCCCCCCCCCATCCCCCAACCACCTCCCCGCGCCCCCCCCATCCCCCAACCACCTCCCCGCGCCCCCCCCCATCCCCCAACCACCTCCCCGCGCCCCCCCCATCCCCCAACCACCTCCCCGCGCCCCCCCCATCCCCCAACCACCTCCCCCCGCCCCCCCCATCCCCCAACCACCTCCCCCCGCACCCCCCCCACCCCCCAACCACCTCCCCCCGCACCCCCCCCACCCCCCAACCACCTCCCCGCACCCCCCCCCACCCCCCAACCACCTCCCCGCACCCCCCAACCACCTCCCCACGCCCCCCCCACCCCCCAACCACCTCCCCGCGCCCCCCCCCATCCCCCAACCACCTCCCCGCAACCGACCCCCCCCATCCCCCAACCACCTCCCCGCAACCGACCCCCCCCATCCCCCAACCACCTCCCCGCGCCCCCCCCCATCCCCCAACCACCTCCCCGCGCCCCCCCCCCCCAATTCCCCACGAGATTGTTTGTCAAGTCATCTTTCACCCAACCAGCAAGTGTAAACTCGCCACACCTACATTATCCAGGTGTTTCCATTCCTCTGCCCATTCCCTGTCCGTCAAGCGATGATCAATTACTTCTTCCTGTCGGGTTCCATGTACTCCTGGAGCTGGAATGACACAAAACACCAAATCAGCCCGAGAATGGAAACCGTAACCCCAACACTGGACACCACAGACTCAATAGACAGGCATTCTGCCTCTACCCACATCCAGAATGGTATCAGAGTGTGGGCACTGAGTGACTAGCAGCCGGATATCGCAGTTTGGGCACTGAGTGACCAGCAGGCGGATATCGCAGTTTGGGCACTGAGTGACCGACAGGCGGATATCGCAGTTTGGGCACTGAGTGACCGACAGGCGGATATCGCAGTTTGGGCACTGAGTGACCGACAGGCGGATATCGCAGTTTGGGCACTGAGTGACTGACAGGCGGGTATCGCAGTTTGGGCACTGAGTGATGGACAGGTGGATATCGCAGTTTGGGCACTGAGTGACCGACAGGCGGATATCGCAGTTTGGGCACTGAGTGACCGACAGGCGGGTATCGCAGTTTGGGCACTGAGTGACCGACAGGCGGATATCGCAGTTTGGGCACTGAGTGACCGACAGCCGGATATCGCAGTTTGGGCACTGAGCGACCGACAGGCGGATATCGCTGTGTGGGCACTGAGTGACCAACAGGCGGGGATCGGATTAACTGACCTGCTGGCCGCTGCCGATCCCTGAGGTCCCTGTGTTCTGGATGCCGGTAAGCGTCTCTGTAGTGGTGGGCCAGAGCCATGTCCTCCAGCCGGTAGTGCTGTGGTTGAGGTGGTGTCTGGTGTGGTAGTCCGTTGGCTTGGTGGTTGACCCCGTTGCTGGGACTAAGTGTGCACGGCCTTTTACTGAGGTGTTCTGCGTGTAGCGGGTCACGATCTAACCCGTTCTCTTTGGTCCTGTAAAAGCAGAGACAAAGTCCAGCGTCAGCCGGAGAACACGCTCATATCTCATCACTAGTTTTCAACGTTTAATATATTTGCTTAAAAGCTCAATGTACTGATGCTGTGATGACTGTGTGTGAATGCCCCAGCCCACATTGAACTCCCACTCAATCTGTATCTGCCTTTGTAACTTCCTGCTCCCATCTACACTACTTCTCTGCCTCCTAACTTAGTCTCATCTGCAAACTTGGATATACACACTTTATTTCTTCATCCAAATCATTGTTAAATATGGTGAAAAGCTGAGGCCACAGTACACATCCCCAGGGAACACCACTTGTCACATTGCACCAGAGAACTAACTCTTTGGCCCCAAGTTTCCTTCGCGCCTAAAAGTGCGCAGGAAAAAAAACACTGTTTAATTCTCCGGCTCCTCGGAGCTCGAACTCAGCTTGGCGCGGCACGCACATCACAGCGGGGGGGCGGAGCCAGACACTCGCGCCGATTCTCTAAGCAGTGGGGGGCGGGTCTAATTCAAATGAGCCAACGTCGTGCCGGCAATCCTGCGTGTGCACGTTGGAGCGTGCGCGCACACGCAGTGTGAAACAAACATTGGCACTCGGCCATTTTAAAGGGACTGGAGAAAAAGTGAAGATGTGTCTCTTGGACCCCTGGAAAGGCTTGTAATTTAATTTTTGAGATATTTTTGTGTGTGAGGGAGTGCTTTTAGCAGCATTGTTGAATAAATCACCTGCTGAAATCAGTGAGTTCAGCTTTTCACTGCTAAACTTGCAGAACTGGTGCTGCATTGGTGCATGCAAATTAAGGACTGTGTGTTTTGAGAAATAAGAGTGCCAATTCAACTTTGCAATGGAACAAAGAATTTATTGCATGTGGAAGTAGAGATATTAGTCAATGTAATTGAGCAGAGATGGCAGGAGCTAGATACCAGCAACAGAGATCGCATAAAAGTGCCACCAAAAGAAATGTAGAAACAGTGTACCAAGTTGCAGAAGATTACGGCGCAGTGGTGCATACCATGAGATCTGGAAGCCAGTGTAAAAAGAAATGCACGACCTTGGTCAAGTAGTTAGTGCAAGTAATATTTCCCATTTTTAATGTAATCGTAATTGTAACCTGGCTATCTGTATGTCCCACCTTCAGACTGACACACTCTGTAAAAAGTTATATTTTACTCTTTGCAGAAGAAATTGGCCCACAACAAAAGGGAGGCAACTCGGACAGGAGGAGGCATGCCCAATCTGCATCCACTGACACCTTTGGAACAAAGGATAGCTGCTATGATGAGTCGTACATGGAGAAAAGCAATCAGTACAGCACAAGCTGAGCCCGCACACGATGAAGAGGGTAAGTCCTGAAAATGCATCGTGGCCCTTTAAATCAACCTGCTGCCTAACTGGCTATGTGTGAGAGTACTCATGTCACCCATCCGGGCCCCCTCCCTTGCTGTTAAACATTTGACTGTTCTGATGTATTTTGCAGAACATGATGACGACGACGATGACGATGCTGCCAACCCTGAGGGTACAGAACAAGAACCAGTACCAGCTGCGGACGAACCAGACTGGATGATGGCAGCGATGACTGAAATGTCTGCAGGGGAGAGCTTCCAAATTAATGTTTATGAGCTCCCATCAAGGGGCATCAGAGTTTCAACCCCTAAGCATAGATCTTGGTTCCACCTGCCATGGTTTTGCTTCCAATGTTGCGGGTCCCAGTGGTGCTGCTGGTATAATGCAGCATTCTAGAGTCAGTGCACTACCATCCGAGCCTGCGCCTCCCTCTCACATAGGTTCTGGTTCCACCTACTATGGTTTTGATTCCAACGCTGCGGGTCCCAGTGCTGCTGCTGCTATCATGGAGCAGTTGACACCCATTCATCCAACATCCCAGCCCATGGCTCGCACTCGAGTGCTGTCGTCTGGAACACCGAGCGCCCCACCATCCCAGCCCAAGCCTCTCTCTCTAGTACTGCCGTCTGCAACACAGAGCATCCTACCGTTCCAGCCCGAGCCTCTCCCTATAGTTCTGCCGTCTGCAACACAGAGCATCCCACAGTCCCAGCCCGCGCCTCCCTGTGTAGTGGTGCCGCTTGCAACACCGATCATTCCACCGTCCGTGCCCGCGCCTCACAGTGTAGTGGTGCCATGAGGCAGACCCAGGCAGAGGAGAAGGAGATTGGAAACATGCTCTCTTGAGATGCAGCGTGCAACAGATGCGGCTCAGGTTGTGGCATTGGGTGTGGAGACCAATGAGCTTACCCGATCACTCATCGGTGGCGTCAGTGCAGTGGGTGAAGAGTTGACGGTCCTGACAGGAGAAATAGCAGTAATGACACGGAACTTAGGGAGTGAATGTCCGAGGGAGTGCAATCGACGGCACAGGCCGTCAGGGAGGGCATGCAAGTGCTGGCACAGGCCATCAGGGAGGGCCTGGTTGAGGTAGCTGCTGCAATAAGGGCACACAGCCCAGCCAATCAAATGACACCCCCATGAGGAAGTGAACATTCACTGAGATATGGATGAGACATGGTTGCAGCCTTTCTTTGCTGCTCTTGTTCTTGATGTAGCTGTAGTAGCGTTTTTGAAATTGAAATTGTTTTGTAACTTTACAACTTATAAGTGATCTTATGGTTTTTAAGTGATCTTATAGTGTGTAAATGCTCACATTTTTTTGTATCTTATTTAATTTTGCACCTAAAAAGTGATCCTGAAGTTTAAGTGTTCTTCAGAGTGTAAGATTTTTCACATTGAAACTGTTTTGTAAGTTTTTTTAACTTTACAAGTTTTTAAGTGATCTTCAAGAGTCATATTAAAAAGTATACAACAAATATGTTAGTGACGTTAACTTTTCAATAAAATATTTTTTCATTAGAACTGTTTCATGTTCCATTAACACAACACAATGTAGGAACAACTGCAAAGAACAAACATGTCCATGCGCAACAGTGGTCGCAGAGCCCTCAGGCATCAGTAGTTGAAGCGTTCACGGATGAGCTGCTGGCGCAAGGCTCGAGCAATCGTTAAAGAGGCACGATGGACAGCCCTCCTCTGACCTCGTGCTCCGGCATCAGGCACTTGCATGCTTTCCTGATCGTCGTTATCATCCACGTCCTGCTCTTCCGTAATACTATCATCATGCACTGGACCCTCACGTAGGTCTTTTGGTTCCACTACCAGCTCCTGCTGCCTCATGATGGCTAAGTTATGAAGCATGCAGCACACAACAGTGACGTGACCGACAATCTGAGGAGAGTATAGCAACTGTCCTCTGGAATGTTCCAGGCATCGGAATCGCTGTTTCAATATGCCAATGGTCCTCTCATTGATGCTGCACGTCGCAATGTGCGCCATGTTGTATTGACAGTCAGCTTCTGTCCGTGTCACGCGTAGGGGCGTCATGATCCAGGTGGTCAGGCCGTACCCTTTGTCTCCCAGTAGCCAGCTCTGCCCTTCTGGCTGCTGCTGAAACATGTCAGATATAACGCTGTCTTGTAGGATGAACGCATCGTGGGTGCTGCCAGGGTATGACATGATGCGTTGCTTGACGTCACACACGAGCTGCACATTGATAGAGTGGAAACCTTTCCTATTTCGGTACTGCTCAGAATCCTCCACAGGTACTCGCAAGGCTATGTGGGTACAATCAATGCAGCCCTGTACCTTTGGGAAGCCAGCAATCCTGAAGAAGCCCACAGCCCTCTCATAGATCGCTTGTGCGGTCATTGGGAAATTGATGAAGTCATTCCTTCGCGCATACAGTGCAGCTGTGACCTGGTAAATGCAGGCATGTATTGCACGTTGAGAGATGGCACACACATCTCCAGTTGTAGCCTGAAACGATCCCGAGGTATAGAAAGAAAGTGCAGCTGTTACCTTCACTGCAACAGACAGGGCAGTTGGCGTTCTGCTTCTGGGCTGCAAATCTGCTCTCACCATATCACAGATCTGAGTGACAACTTCTCTGCGAAAACACAGCCTTTTCACACAATCAGCCTCGCTCATGTCCAGGTACGAGCGCCTGGCTCGATATTGTCGACGTGGGTAAGGTCTCCTGCCCATCAACCTACGGGCTACGACGTTCCTGGTGCGGTGAGCTCTAATCAATTCTCTCCTATGCAGTGAATTGATGACGAACCATTGCATAATATGTGGTGTTGACAATGCAGCACCCATTCTGCAAATTTAAGTATAAAACTGTCTATGTGGCTGCCTCTCCCTGTCCAAATGGCCTCAGTCCCCTCCACAGCTCGAAGGCTGCTGCTGTATCTTCGGCTGCCGTCGAGCCACTGACGCCGCCCCTTAAGCGTGGCTGAATGGCCTCAACCCCCTTGGAAAGCTGCGTGCGCCGGTGTTGATTCTTTGGCTGCCGGCCAGCCACTAACAGAATGAAGGCCTGCCTGAAGCACCGCAGCTCAGCTCGATGGCTGCTTGTTGCCGCTGTTGGGGCTGCCATCGAGACACTGACGCCACACCGCTGCCTGTCTCCAACATGAAAGGCCTGCCTGAAGCACAGCAGCTCAAAGACTGCTGCTGTTTCACACAGGTAGGAACATGGGTTATTTAATCTTTTCTTTGCTTATAATTTTTTTATTCAGATTGGATTTATTTGTATAATATTTGTATAAGTATGACTAAGGGTTGATTGTAGAATTTAATGAATTCCCTCTGCCCCCCCCCTCGTTCCTTACGCCTAATTTGTAACCTACGCCTGATTTTCTAAAGTGTAGACAAGGTTTTTTTGAACGTACAAAAATCTTCACTTACTCCATTCTAAGTTAGTTTGGAGTAAGTTTTCATTGCCTAAACTTTGAAAACAGGCGTAAGTGGCCAGACACGCCCCCTTTTGAAAAAAAAATTCTGTTCCAAAGTGAAACTGTTCTAACTGACTAGAACTGGAGCAAACTAAATGTCGAGAATTCAAATTTCTAAGCTACTCCGTTCTAAACCAGTTGCTCCAAAAAAACAGGAGCAACTCAGGCCGAAACTTGGCCCCTTTATTCCCACTCTCTGTCTCCTACCTCCCAACCAATTACCGATGCACGTCACAATGTTACCTCCAATTCCATGCACTTTCATTTTTGTGAAGAATCTTATGTGGAGGCTGATCAAATGCCTCTTGAAATCCATAGGCACTCCTCTACCCACCAGGCTAGTGACCTCCTCAAAAACTTCAACTGGATTAGTCAGACATAGTCTGCCCATCACAAATCCACGATGGCTCTCTTTGCATCAGCTCATACTTGTCAGGACGGAGTGAGGGCGACGCGCACAGGAGAGGACATGGGCCGCAATTATTGGATGTGTTGAAAGTTGTGATGGGTTGAGACTGAGAGACTAGGGCATTGACAAGCCTTGAGGTAATGAAGTCAAGGATTAGGGTTACAGCAGCAATCATGCATCTGGATAACATTCGGCAACCTCGATGGAACAGTGTTCAGCATGATACCGGGGCTAAAAGGGTTAAATTACGAGGGCAGGTTGCATCACCATCATAGGCGGTCCCTCGAACGAGGATGACTTGCTTCCACAATAATTCACAGATGTTTCAAGGACCCGATATTCCAGTCCTGAACTCCAATTGAGGGGGTGGAAGATGCCTGTGCGTGGATTTTTTTTAATGTGTGGTGACCGTTGCACATCAGCCACCACACGGGCTCGACAGAGCTAGGCCTTTATCCAGTGGCAAGGATTGAACCAGAACGATTGGAGACCTGCTCTGCTGCACAGTCCAAGTGCGCACACATATCGCAGCGTGGGCAGGCCCGTGCTGCCCCTGGGCCCTCGGCTCTTCTGGGCCCCGTACCTTCACCCACGGTGTTCCAGGACCCGCCGCTCCAGCTCTATTTATAGCCCCGACCTGCGGTGAGTATGGAAGATTAAGGGGTGATCTAATTGAGGCGTTTAAGATGATTGAAGGATTTGATTGGGTAGAGAGATAAACTATTTCCTCTGGTGAGTGTGTTTTTTTTTTAAAAAGTGTGTACAATATGTGGGCGTCGCTGGCAAGGCCAGCAGCTATTGCCCACCCATAATTGCCCTAGAGAAGGTGGTGGTGAGCCGCCTTCTTGAACCGCTGTGGTCCATGTGGTGAAGGTGCTCCCACAGTGCTGACTTTGTAAAGATGAAATAGCAGCGCATTTGGAAAGCAGTGACAGGATCGGTCCAAGTCAGCATGGAATAATGAAAGGGAAATCATGCTTGACAAATCTTCTAGAATTTTTTGAGGATGTAACTAGTAGAGCGGACAAGGGAGAACCAGTGGATGTGGTGTATTTGGACTTTCAAAAGGCTTTTGACAAGGTCCCACACAAGAGATTGGTGTGCAAAATCAAAGCACATGGTATTGGGATTAATGTACTGACGTGGATAGAGAACTGGTTGGCAGACAGGAAGCAGAGAGTCGGAATAAACGGGACCTTTTCAGAATGATAGGCAGTGACTAGTGGAGTGCCGCAGGGCTCAGTGCTGGGACCCCAGCTCTTTACAATATACATCAATGATTTAGATGAAGGAATTGAGTGTAATATCTCCAAGTTTGCAGATGACACTAAACTGGGTGGCGGTGTGAGCTGTGAGGAGGACGCTAAAAGGCTGCAGGGTGACTTGGACAGGTTAGGTGAGTGGGCAAATGCATGGCAGATGCAGTATAATGTGGATAAATGTGAGGTTATTCCATTTTGGGGGCAAAAACACGAAGGCAGAATATTATCTGAATGGCGGCAGATTAGGAAAGGGGGAGGTGCAACGAGACCTGGGTGTCATGGTTCACCAGTCATTGAAAGTTGGCATGCAGGTACAACAGGTGGTGAAGAAGGCAAATGGTATGTTGGCCTTCATAGCTAGGGGATTTAAGTATAGGAGCAGGGAGGTCTTACTGCAGTTGTACAGGGTCTTGGTGAGGCCTCACCTGGAATATTGTGTTCAGTTTTGGTCTCCTAATCTGAGGAAGGACGTTCTTGCAATTGAGGGAGTGCAGTGAAGGTTCACCAGACTGATTCCCGGGATGGCAGGAATGACATATATGAGGAGAGACTGGATAATCTGGGCCTTCATACACAGGAGTTTAGAAGGATGGAAGGGGATCTCATAGAAACTTACAAGATTCTGACAGGATGGACAGGTTAGATGCGGGAAGAATGTTCCCAATGATGGGGAAGTCCAGAACCAGGGGACACAGTCTTAGGGTAAGGGGTAGGCGATTTAGGACTGAGATGAGGAGAAACTTCTTCACTCAAAGTTGTTAACCTGTGGAATTCCCTGCCGCAGAGAGTTGTTGATGCCAGTTCATTGGATATATTCAAGAGGGAGTTAGATATAGCCCTTACGGGCTAAAGGGATCAAGGGGTATGGAGAGAAAGCAGGAAAGGGGTGCTGAGGGTTTGATCAGCCAGGATCATATTGAATGGCGGTGCAGGCTCGAAGGGCCGAATGGCCTACTCCTGCATCTATTTTCTATGTACAACTGAGTGTCTTGCTAGGCCATTTCAGAGGGTAGTTACGAGTCAACCACATTGCTGTGGATCTGGAGTCACAGAGGCCAGACGAGGTAAGGCTAGACAACAAATATCCTTCCCTAAAGGACATTAGTGAACCAGATGGGTTTTTACGACATCCCGTAGTTTCATGGTCACCCTTACTAATACTAGCTTTTTAAATTCCAAATTTTTTTTTTTAATGAACTGAATTTAAATACCCCAGCTGCCTTGGTGGGATTTAAACTCATGTCTCCATATCATTAGACCAGGCCTCTGCATGTCTAGTCCAGTAACAGAACAACTATGCTACCGTACCCAATCCAGTCCAGAACAGGGAGGCATAACCTTCAAATTAGGCTGTTCAGAGGTGATATCAGGAAGCACTTCTTCACACCTCTGGAACTCTCTCCCCAAAAGGCTGGGGGTCAATTGAAAATTTCAAAACTGGGATAGATAGGTTTTTGTTGGCTAACAGTATTAAGGGTTAGAGAACAAAAGTGGGTAAATGGAGTTAAGATACAGATCAGCAACGATCTAATTGAATGGCGGGTCAGGCTCGAGGGGCTGAATCAATGTTTCCTTTAAGCCATGCGGCTGCGCAGCGCTCGAGAAGACCCGCGCAACCGACTCATCGGCTTTTAAATGCAAAAACTGCACGTGTGCGGATTTTAGAATGGGCCGCACGGCCCCAAAAGAATTACAGGGAGCATTGGGCTTAATGGCCTCCTCCTGTCAGTGAATGTTTGATCGCGTTTCAGAAATCTAGTTTCCATTTACTTAAATTGGCAGGTGTCTGCATGTCGAAGATTGGGGCCGACTCAACAGTGGGCATCACACAGCAAGCACCCCTGGTTGTGAGGATTATGGGCCTATAAAACGCACAGGTATGGGGCATAAGAGACACATGGCGTGACAGAGTCACACTGTTGGACACTCTGCCAGCACTGGCTTTCAGCTGTGCCCCGGGAGGGGACTGAATGGAAGGGGGGGCAGGTAGCCCGAGGGCAGTTGAGGTCTCGGATCAGGTGATGCCATACCTACCTGTCAGGGGTCCTTCGTTTACCATTCTCATTCACTTCCAACAGGATTTCTGAGGAATCGATGGGCGAGGTGCTATTGGCATCGAGAAGCAGCTGTTCGTGCTGGGCTAGGTATTGAGCTGGTGTTTGTTTAGCCAGCCGAGCACAGTGGAGGAGTTCCCGCTGTAACAGTGGCAGATTGGCCTGCAATTAAACAGAATAAAAACCAAAATGAGAAAAGGGAATTTGACCCATCAGTTCTACCCCCAGCGACAGGTCCCGGATGACACTCTCACCACTCTCCCATCTCCACCTATTTTAAGGGACACTTTTCCTTCCCCAGAAAAAAAAGTGGTTTTGTTAATCTCTCTCAGACTCTCAATCCACCTTTCACAACAGATATTGATCCAGCTTCTTTTAAGGGAGCCAGTTGACCCGGAATCACCTTCGCCGAGGATCCTGTTCCACATCCACTATCCAGCCTGCAAAGTTTTTCAAATCTCACTCGAGGTCGTGAATTTTACACTCGTGTTCGCTATGGCTTCTGCTCACTGTCCAACCTGAATAGCTTGTTTATCTTAATAATGAAAGGTACTGATGAGGTTAAGGCCTGGATCATGTCCTTCCCCGCCCGCCGCCGCCCCCCCCCTCCCCGCCGCCTTTTACAATCGAATCATACACCACAGAAAAAGGCCATTCGGCCCATCGTGCCAGTGAAAAATCATAAAACAGCAATCAACTACAACTGAACAGATAGGGAACCAAACAGTGAACCGGTGGCAACTTAACGTTAGACAGCTGGTCATTTTCAGCTGAAATCAATAAACTGGCTTCTACCGAAGTGGAAGAATCATTGAATGCTAGAACAGTAGAGCACAGAAGCACATTCGGCCCATCGAGTCTGTGCCGGCTCTTTCGAAAATCAATCCAGTCAGTCCCACTCCCCTGCTCTTTCCCCACAGCCCTGCCATGTTTTTCTTTTGAAGGTTACTATTGAATCTGTATCCACCATCCCAGCAGGCAGTGCATTCCAAATCCTAACCACTCGTTGTATAAGAAAGTTTTCCCTCATGTCACCTCTGGTTCTTTTGCCAATCACCTTAAATCTGCGCCCACTTGTTATCGACTAAGGCTCTGCGTTTCCCGCACTATTTCCCTCATTCTGTTCCTTCTCACAAGCTGCTCAGCTCTTAATATCTTCCAGTTCTGTAAAAAGGTTATTTCTGAAACATCAATATTTTCCTTTCCTTATCGACACTGCCTGACTTGCTGAGTGTTCCCAGCATTTTCTGTAGAAAGGGATACTTCTCCTTTATGACTCAGGAGCACTCGAACGGATAGTAAACACTTCAACCTCAACACAGAATTCTGTTGCTCCAGGGGTTCTAATTCCTTGAGATGACATCTTGGAGAACAACACCTTACCCGAGAGAGATCATAGTGATGTGGCTTTCTGAGAGATGCTGCTCCCTACCTTCAGGAAAGGAATGACAAAAGGTCTCAAGGGAAAGTTGGTCGCCTCCTGCAGCTTGGAGTGAAACTCCTCAATGGTCCGGGTGGAATTCTGCAACACACGAAAATAACGTTTGGTCAGCCCCAGATCTCCAAAAGCAGCCACACATTGATGCACCACACCAACATTGCACAATCATGGGCTGTCGCATTCTAACTCGGGGATATATCAGACATAGCCACGGCCAGCACTGACAAAATGGCAAATCATTTCTCCAGCAGAATCTGTGCCTGCCTTATTAATCCGTAATAGATTTCAAGAGGACATCGACAAGATGAAATTCAATGCAGAAACATGTGCGATGATTCATTCATCCTACCAAAATGTGAGAGACAAATGGTACAATTTCAAAGGGGTGCAAGCAAAGAGAGATCCGGACATGTTTGTGCACAAATCTTTGAAGGTGTCAGGACAGGCCAACAAAGCTGTGAATAAAGCACATGGTATCCTGGACTATATAAAGAGAGCCAAAGTACAAAAGCCAGAAAGTTATGCTCAACCTATGTAAAATATTAGTTAGGCCCCAGCTGGAGTTATGTGTCCAATTCTGGACAAGACACTTTAGGAAGGATGGTTCCAGGAATGAATCCATCAAACACTCCCACGACAGGTACAGCACGGGGTTAGATAGAGAGTAAAGCTCCCTCTACACTGCTCCATCAAACACAGATATAGAATAAAAAATTATCCTCAGCCCAGAACTCCAAAGAACACTGCCTGCTGCACATTTCGTCACTTCCTGTACCATCAAATGGCCGCTCTGAGTGGCATATTCCAATTACGTGCAACATTCATGCTAAATTAGGAAAAGCTTTGTTCAGTGTCCGTACCCTCCACGACTGGAGACTTAAAAAAAAAAATTCTCGGGATGTGGGCATCGCTGGCAAGGCGGCATTTATTGCCCATCCCTAGCTTCCCGGAGAAGGCGGTGGTTCGTCTTCTCGAACCGCTAGTAGTTTAATACAACAGAGTGTCTTGCTAAGCCACTAGAGGGCAGATAAGAATCAACTACGTTGGTTTGGGACTGGAATCACATAGGCCCAGACTGGCGATTGATGGCAGATTTCCTTCCCTGAAGATCATTAGTGCATGTTCAGCCATGAACTCATTGAATGGCGGTGCAGGCTAGAAGGGCTGAATGGCCTGCTCCTGCACCTATTTTCTATGTTTCGATGTTACAGCCAAGTACAAAGCTGCAGGAAACAATTCTTCAATTTCAATAAATCCTGAGTAAAGCCGGAACTGAATCACTGCTGTTATCAAATGAAATAGGAGGAATAGGCCATTTCGGCCTCTCGAGCCTGCTCCGCCATTCAACAAGATCATGGCTGATTTGGCCGTGGACTCAGCTCCACTTACCCGCCCGCTCCCCATAACCCTTAATTCCCTTATTGCTTAAAAATCTATCTATCTGTGATTTGAATACATCCAATGAGCTAGCCTCAACTGCTTCCTTGGGCAGAGAATTCCACAGATTCACAACCCTCTGGGAGAAAAAATTCCTTCTCAACTTGGTTTTAAATTGGCTCCCCCGTATTTTGAGGCTGTGCCCCCTAGTTCTAGACTCCCCGACCAGTGGAAACAACCTCTCTGCCTCTATCTTGTCTATCCCTTTCATTATTTTAAATGTTTCTATAAGATCACCCCTCATCCTTCTGAACTCCAACGAGTAAAGACCCAGTCTACTCAATCTATCATAAGGTAACGCCCTCATCTCCGGTATCAGCCTAGTGAATCGTCTCTATACCCCCTCCAAAGCTAGTATATCCTTCCTTAAATAAGGTGACCAAAACTGCACACAGTATTCCAGGTGCGGCCTCACCAATACCCTATACAGTTGCAGCAAGACCTCCCTGCTTTTGTACTCCATCCCTCTCGCAATGAAGGTCAACATTCCATTCGCCTTCCTGATTACCTGCTGCACCTGCAAACTAACTTTTTGGGACGGACGGAATTCCTCATCGGCGCCAAACCCCGGAACCTCCCTCGGGGGCCGGCGCGCCTCAACTTGAGCCACCTCGGGGAAATTCCCTCAGTGCCTTTCAGTTCCGCGTGGAGGGGTTTCTTGTACGGGCTGCTCCTGCACACTCTCAACTTTGCCATCCTCGCCTGCCGTCCGGACACGCCATGGCGTACCATCTTGCCGTCCGGAGGAGGCGGGGGTCCCCGATGGAGGGCACTCTACGCAGGGGTCCTCCCACTATTCGTCGGGGACTTGGCCTGGAGGGTGGTGCACGGAGCAGTGCCTTGCAACAAATTTTTAAGCCGGTTCACGGACTCCCAGGCCGCCTGCAATTTCTGCGGTCTGGAGGAGTCCGTGTTCCATGTTTTTATTGAGTGCACGAGGTTGCAGCCCCTGTTCCATTATTTGAAGGGGCTGCTCCTGAAATTCTGGCTGCACTTCAGTCCCACTCTCCTGATCTTTGGGCACCCTGTGCGGAGGGGAGCGGGTAGGTCCGAAGGCCTCCTCGTAGGACTGCTCCTGGGCACGGCCAAGGGTGCCATCAGCCGGTCCAGGCAGCGGGCGGTCGAGGGGGTCGATCAACCTGACTGCCTGCCTCTCTTCCGCTCTTACATCCGGTCCAGGGTGTCCTTGGAGATGGAGCATGCGGTGTCCACCGGTACGCTCGCGGCCTTCCGCGAGAGGTGGGCACCGGAGGGACTGGAGTGCATCATCACGCCCGGCAACCAAATTTTAATTTGATTTTACGTTTTAAAGTTTAATTTGTTTTAATTGCCGGTGCTTTTAGTGTCCCCTTCCCTTTTATAGGGGGCACTGGGAAAATTGTGATTTTAGTGCCCAAAAAAAAAACAAAAAAAAAAAAGAAAAGCACAAAGAAAAACCAAAAAAAGGAAAAAAAAGGGCCTTGTAAATGTCTGGTGTGTCACCCAGGTCAGGTGGCACGGTTTAATGTCTTATGTTTTGCAGGTAGACTCAAAGAGTTTCATGCACAAGGACCCCCAGGTCCCTCTGCACCGCAGCATGTTGTAATTTCTCCCCATTCAAATAATATTCCCTTTTACTGTTTTTTTTCCCCCAAGGTGGATGACCTCACATTTTCCGACAGTGTATTCCATCTGCCAAACCTTAGCCCATTCGCTTAACCTATCTAAATCTCTTTGCAGCCTCTGTGTCCTCTACACAACCCGCTTTCCCACTAATCTTTGTGTCATCTGCAAATTTTGTTACACTACACTCTGTCCCCTCTTCCAGGTCATCTATGTATATTGTAAACAGTTGTGGTCCCAGCACCGATCCCTGTGGCACACCACTAACCACCGATTTCCAACCCGAAAAGGACCCATTTATCCTGACTCTGCTTTCTGTTAGCCAGCCAATTCTCGATCCATGCTAATCTCTGACTCCGCGTATCTTTATCTTCTGCAGTAACCTTTTGTGTGGCACCTTATCGAATGCCTTTTGGAAATCTAAATACACCACATCCATCGGTACACCTCTATCCACCATGTTCGTTATATCCTCAAAGAATTCCAGTAAATTAGTTAAACATGATTTCCCCTTCTTGAATCCATGTTGCGTCTACTTGTTTGCACTATTCCGATCTAGATGTCCCGCTATTTCTTCCTTAATGATAGCTTCAAGCATTTTCCCCACTACAGATGTTAAACTAACCGGCCTATAGTTACCTGCCTTTTGTCTGCCCCCTTTTTTTAAAAAAAAACAGGGGCATTACATTAGCTGCTTTCCAATACGCTGGTACCTCCCCAGAGTCCAGAGAATTTTGGTAGATTATAATGAATGCATCTGCTATTAATTCCACCATCTCTTTTAATACCCTGGGATGCATTTCATCAGGACCAGGGGACTTATCCACTTTGAGTCCCATTAGCCTGTCCAGCACTACCCCCCTAGTGATAGTGATGATCTCAAGGTCCTTCCTTTCCCAATTCCCGTGACCAGCAATTTTTGGCGTGGTTTTTGTTTCTTCCACTGTGAAGACCGAAGCAAAATAATTGTTTAAGGTCTCAGCCATTTCCACATTTCCCATTATTAAATCCCCCTTCTCATCTTCTGACCAACATTTACTTTAGTCACTCTTTTAGGTTTTATATATCAGTAAAAGCTTTTAACTATCTGTTTTTATGTTTTGCGCAAGTTTACTTTCGTAATCTATCTTTCCTTTCTTTATTGCTTTCTTAGTTATTCTTTGCTGTCGTTTAAAATTTTCCCAATCTTCTAGTTTTCCACTAACCTTGGCCATCTTACACGCATTGGTTTTTAATTTGATACTCTCCTTTATTTCCTTGGTTATCCACGGCTGGTTATCCCTTCTCTTATCGCCCTTCTTTTTCACTGGAATATATTTTTGTTGAGCACTATGAAAGAGCTCCTTAAAAGTCCTCCACTGTTCCTCAATTGTGCCACTGTTTAGTCTGTGTTCCCAGTCTACTTTAGCCAACTCTGCCCTCATCCTACTGTAGTCCCCTTTATTTAAGCATAGTATGCTCGTTTGAGACATTACTCAATCTGTATTACAAATTCAACCATACTGTGATCACTCATTCCGAGGGGATCTTTTACTAGGAAATCGTTTATTTTTCCTGTCTCATTACACAGGACCAGATCTAAGACAGCTTGCTCCCTTGTAGGTTCTGTAACATACTGTTCTAAGAAACAATCCCGTATGCATTCTATGAATTCCTCCTCAAGGCTACCCCGTGCGATTTGATTTGACCAATCGATATGTAGGTTAAAATCCCCCGTGATTACTGCCGTTCCTTTTTCACATGCCTCCATTATTCCCTTGATTATTGTCCGCCCCACCGCGAAGTTATTATTTGGGGGCCTATAAACTACGCCCAACAGTGACTTTTTCCCCTTACTATCTCTAATCTCCACCCACAATGATTCAACATTTTGTTCATTAGAGCTAATATCGTCTCTCACAACTGCCCTGATGTCTTCCTTTATTTACAGAGCTACCCCACCTTTCCCTTCTTGTCTACCTTTCCGAATTGTCAGATACCCCTGTAATGTTTAATTCCCAGTCTTGGCTACCCTGCAACCACGTTTCTGTAATGGCCACCAAATCATACCCATTTGTAATGATTTCTGCCGTCAACTCATTTACTTTATTTCGAATGCTGCGTGTGTTTAGGTAGAATGTTTTAATACTAGTTTTTAAACCATGATTTTTAGTTTTGACCCCTCCTGCAGCCCCTTTTATATTCATACATATTGTCCCTTCCTATCACCTTGTGGTTTACACTTACCCCAGTGCTACTCTGCTCTGTTGCCTCCAGCCTTTTGCATTCTTTCTTGGGGTCCTGTTCATCTGAGCTTTCACCCACTCTAACTAGCTCAGAGCCCTCTCCTGGATTCCGAATACTCCTCGCATTGAGGCACCGAGCTTTCAGGCTTGCCTTTTTATTACACTTTGACCCTTTAGAATTTTGCTGTACAGTGGCCCTTTTTGTTTTTTGCCTTGGGTTTCTCTGTCCTCCACTTTTACTCATCTCCTTTGTCTTTTGCTTGTGTCTCCATTTTGTTTCCCTCTGTCTCCCTGCATTGGTTCCCATCCCCCTGCCATATTAGTTTAACTCCTCCCCAACAGCACCAGCAAAAACTCCCCCGAGGACATTAGTTCCGGTCATGGCTCATCGTCTACCTCAACTCCACTTTCCTGCTCTATTCCTGTATCCTTTGATTCCCTTAATATCCAAAAATCTATCGATCTCTGTCTTGAACATATTCAAAGACTGAGCCTCCACAGCCCTCTGGGGCAGAGAATTCCAAAGATTCACCGCCCCTGTTTCTCCTATCTCAGTCCTAAATGGCTGACCCCTTATTCTGAGACTGTGACCCCTGGTTCTAGACTCCACAGCTGGGGCAACATCCTCCCTGCATCTACCCTGTCAAATCCTGCAAGAATTTTGTATATTTCAATGAGATTACCTCATTCTTCTAAACTTTAGAGAATACAGGTTTAGTCTACTCAATCTCTCCTCATTGGACAATCCCCCCTCCCCAATCCCAGGAATCAGTCCGGTGAACCTTCGTTGCACTCCCTCTATGGCAAGTATATTCTTCCTTAGGTAAGGAGACCAAAACTGTACACAATACTCCAGGTGCAGTCTCACCAGGGAGGGCTAATAAGGAAAGGGTATACACATTAAGCGGTAGGCCACTTAATAGTGTAGATGAACAAAGGGACCTTGGAGTGCTTGTCCACAGATCAATGAAAGTAGGTCAGGTGGATAAGGTGGTTAGGAAGGCATACGGAATGCTTGCCTTTATTGGCCAAGGCATAGAATACAAGAGCAGGGAGGTTATTCTTAAATTGTATAATACTTTGGTTTGGCCACGGCTGGAGTACTGCATGCAGTTCTGGTCGCCGTACTATAGGAAGGACGTGATTGCGCTAGAGAGGATGCAAAGGAGATTTACTAGGATGCTGCCTGGAATGGAGAATCTTAACTATGAGGACAGATTGGATAGGCTGGGTTTGTTACTCATTGGAACAGAGGAGGTTGAGAGGACACCTCATTGAGGTGTACAAAATTTTGAGGGGCTTGGATATAGTGGATAGCAAGGATCGATTTCCCTTGGTGGAGGGGTCAATTACAAAGGGGCATAGGTTTAAAGTGGTTGGTGGAAGGTTCAGAGGGAATTTGAGGGGAGGCTTCTTCACGCAAAGGGTTGTGGGGGTCTGGAACTCGCTGCCTGGAAAGGTGGTGGATGCAGAAACCCTCCACATTTAAAAGGTGATTGGATGGACACTTGAAGTGCCGTAACTTGCAGGGTTACGGACCTAGAGCTGGTAAATGGGATTAGAAAGGATAACCTTTTGTTGGCTGGCGCAAATACGATCGTAAGTACCGTAAGGAATCGAATACGGCTAAGTTGATTCCCTGGACTAGTTTCGATTGCCTGGATGGGTCGGAGAGGAATTTTCCCAGATTTTTTTCCCCCCTCAATTGGCCTGGGTTTTTATCTGCTTTTTGCCTCTCCCAGGAGATCACATGGTTCCGATTGGGGTGGTGTGTAGAATGTTTCGGTGCAGGGGGTGTCGCTGTTGTGTGGGGCGGACTGGTTGGGCCAGATGCTCTTTAGATTTCTTCCTTTGTTCATTGGTTTATATGTAACTTTCAGCGCTGCTGACCGAGGGCCATGTGGCTCTTTGTCGGCCGGCGCGGACACACTGGGCCGAAATGGCCTCCCTCTGTGCAATAGATTTCTATGTTTCTATATAATTGCAGTAAGACATCTTTACTCTTATACTCAAATCCTCTTGTAATAAAGTCCAGTTTTCTTAATTGTTTGCTGTACCTGCATGTTAACTTTGTGATTCTTGCACAAGGACACCCAGGTCCCTCTGAACACCAACATTTCCCAATCCCTCACCATTTAAAATACTCTGCTTTTCTATTTTTCCTACTAACTTCACATTTCTCACATTATATTCCATTTGCCATGTTCTTGCCCACTCACTTAGCCTGTCTATATCCCCTTGAAGTCTCTTTGCATCCTCCTCAAAACTTACATTCCCACCTAGCTTTGTATCATCAGCAAACTTGGATATATTACACTTGGTCTCCTCATCCAAATCATTGATATAGATTGTGAAAAGCTGGGGCTCAAGCACCGATCCTGGCGGCACCCCACCATTTATAGCCTGTTAATCTGAAAATGAAGCTTTTATTCCTACTCTCTGTTTTCTGTCAGTTAACTAATCCTCAATCCATGCTAGAATATTAGCTCCATTTCCTAGAGCCCTAATTTTGTTTAACAACCTCGAGTGGTACTTTATCGAATGCTTTCTGAAAATCCAAATACACCACATCCACTGGTTTCCACCCCCCCCTTATCTATTCTACTAGTTACAACCTCAAAAAACTCTATAACTGATTTGTCAAACATGATTTCCCTTTCATAAATCTGCATAGACTATGCCCAATCCTATTATTATTTTCTAAGTGCCCTGTTACCACATCCTTAATAATAAATTCTAGCACTCTCCCTACAACTGATGTCAGGCTAACTGGTCTGTGGTTCTCCGTTTTCTCTCCCTCCTTTCTTAAATAACAGGGTTACATTAGCTACCTTCCAATCTGCGGGAACTGTTCTAGAATCTATGGAATTTTAGAAGATGACAACCAATGCATCCACTATCTTGATAGCCACCTCTTTCAAAACCCTAGGATATGGGTCATCAGATTCAGGGGAATTTATCAGCTTTCAGTCCCATTCATTTCTCCAGTAATATTTTTTTACGAATACTAATTTCTTTCCGTTCCTCATTCTCTCTAGACCCTTCGTTCTCCACTATTTCCAGGTGGTTTTGTGTGTCTTCTTCCGTGAAGACAGACACAAAGTTTTAATTTCTTTGCCATTTCATTATACCCCATAATTTCTCCTGTCTCAGCGCTAATCTTCTCTTTTTTACATACCTAGAGAAGCTTTTACAGACTAGTTTTCATGTCTCTCGCTAGTTTACTCTCATTCTATTTTACCTTTCTTCATCAATTTCTTGGTCCTCCTTTGCTGAATTCTAAAATCCTCCCAATCCTCAGGCTTACTGCTCTTTTTGGCAACATTATAAGCCTCTTCCTTTGATCGAATACTATCTTTAACTTCCCCTGTTAGCCACGGTTGGATCACTTTTCCTGTGGGGTTTTTGTGCCTTAAAAGGAATGCATGTTTGCTGTAAATTATGTATTAATTTTTTTTTTAAATACTGGCCATTGCTTATCTACCATCATACCTTTTAATGTAATTTTCCATTCGACCGTAGCCAACTTGCCCCTCATACCGATGTAGTTTGTTTTGTTTAGATTTAAGATCCTAGTTTCGAATTTAACGAAATCAATTTCAAACTCAATGTAAAATTCTATCATATTATGGTCACTTCCCTCAAGAACATAGGAGCAGAAGTAGGCCATTTGGCCCCTCGAGCCATTCAATAAGATCATGGCTGATCTGATCACGGACTCAGCTCCACTTCCCTGCCCGCTCCCCATAACCCTTTATTCTCTTATTGCTCAAAAATCTGTATCTGCACCCTAAATATATTCAAAGTCCCAGCCTCCACAGCTCTCTGGGGCTGAGAATTCCACAGATTTACAACCCAGAAGAAATTTCTCCTCATCTCAGTTTTAAATGGACAGCCCCTTATTCTGAGACTATGTCCCCTAGTTTTAGTTTCCCCCATGAGTGGAAATATCCTCTCTGCATCCACCTTGTTGAGTCCCCTCATTATCTTATATGTTTCAATAAGATCACCTTCGGTCCTTCTGAACTCCAATGAGTATAGGCCCAACCTACTCAACCTATCTTCATAAGTCAATCCCATCATCTCCAGAATCAACCTAGTGAACCTTCTCGGAACAGCCTTCAATGCAAGTATATCCTTCCTTAAATACGGAGACCAAAACTGTACGCAGTACTCCAGGTGTGGCATTGCAAATACCCTGTACAGTTGTAGCAGGACTTCTCTGCTTTTATACTCCATCCCCCTTGCAATAAAGGCCAACATCCATTTGCCTTCCTGATTACTTGCTGTACCTGCACACTAACTTTTTGTGTTTCATGTACAAGAACCCCCAAGTCCCTCTGTACTGCAGCCCCTTAACTCCAAGGTTATTAATTAACCCTCTCATTGCACAATACTAGATCTAAAATAGCCTGTTCCCTAGTTGGTTCCTCAACATACTGACTTAGAAAACCATCTTGTATACATTCCATTCGTCCTTCACACTACTGCTGAAAATTTGGTTTTCCCAGTCTATATGTAGATTAAAGTCCCCGATGATTACTGTATTACCCATGTTACATGCACTTTGAATTTCCTGATGTATACTGTGCCCTACATTACCAGTACTGTTTGGGGGCCTATAAACAACTCCCACCAATGTTTTCTGCCCCTTGCTGTTCCTTAGCTCCACCCAAACTGATTCTAATACTTGATTTTCCAAGCTAAGATCCTTTCTCTCTGCTGTCTTTATCCCATCCTTTCTTATCAGGGCTACCCCTCCTCCTTTTCCATTTTGTCTATCTCTTCTAAAAGTTAAGTATCCTGGAATATTTAGTTCCCAACCTTGATCACTTTGCAACCACGTCTCCAAAATGGCTATTAGATCAATGCTTGTGAATGTCCTGAGTGCTTCACTCAGATATAGTGCCTTTAGTGTTGACTTTTTAAAATTTTTCACCTTCGTCAGTGATACCCGATTACCTTTGTTACTCTCTCTGTCCCTTCCTGACATACTGTGTAATTTTACCCAAAACTCTGCTCTGCTCCAAAGCCTTGACACTTGTCGTCTCGTTTTTACATTTACTCTTTCCTGAATCCTCCCACCTCCCCCTTCATTAGTTTAAACCCTGTCGACTGCCCCAGTTACTCGATTCGCTATGACACTGGTTCCAGCACTGTTCAAGTGGAGCCCATCCCAACGGAACAGCTCCCTCTTTCTCCAGCACTAGTGCCATTGCCCCATGAAGCAAAACCCCTGCCTCCCACACCACTCTTTGAGCCACGCATTTAACTTTCTAATCTGCTTATCCCTATACCAATTGGTGCGTGGCTAACGTAACAATCCAGAGATTATTACTTTTGAGGTTCTGCTTTTTAATTTGGACCCCACCTCCTAAAACTCTTTCAGCAGAACCTCATTCCTAGTTCTACTTATGTCGTTGGTTCCTACGTGCACCACGACAACTGGATCCTCCCCTTCCCACTCCAAGTTCTTCTCCAGCCACGAGGAGAGATCCTAAATCCTGGCACCAAGCAAACAACACAACCTTCAGAACTCCCGGTCACTGCTGCAGAGAACAGTACCTAACCCTCTGACTATACTGTCCCCTACCACAACTACATTCCCTTTCACTCCCCCTACTTGAATGGACTCCTGCACTGGGTCTGTGTCACTGCTGGCCTCGGAGATTTAAGGAAGAGCCCACTTATTAGCTAAATATCTGCAGATGATCAATCAATTAAGATCGGGGAATTACTTACCACGAGCCCCAGCACCAAGGTCCTGACACGCTCACCGATTTCCGGAGAGATATCGTTGGCAAACTGCTGCAGTGTAGTCAGGAAGCGTTTCAGTTTGCAGAGCTGTCTGGCTCCACAGGCGGGCGGCAGCTGCTGATTGGTGAGAGAGGCGGTGGTCGAGGTGGCGGGACCGTTGCTGAACCCGTTGGGGGTGGATGTAGCTCCACTGATTGCAGTCGGCGAGTGACTGTTCCCATTCATCACTGCTAAGAGAAACAGAAAGAGGTGGGCTTAGTGCCAGTCCACGGTGAGGCTGGCACTGCCTGATGGTGCCCCATCTATTCACCCCAATACTGGTGATGCCACGCCCCGCTAGCGGTGACACCACGCCCCGCTCAGATAATGACGCCCCGCTAACGACAACGCCCCCGCGGGCCCCGTTAACGGCGAGGCCCCGCCACGCTAACGATTGCTACGCCGATGATGTCATCAAGCAGCATCATTGCTGTGAATGGCTGTTATACGCGAGGAACAATAGGAACAGGAGTAGGCCAATCAACCCCTCAAGAGAACGCCTGCAAATACGAACACTCCCAGGGATGGAATTGGCTCTGTAAACATCATTCCCATTAAAACCTCCTCTCTCCCACTGCTGCTGTGTAAGCCTGCACCATTTCAGCAGTGAATTAAAGCGTTGCTAAAAATGGCATCACCGCAAGAACTTTCACACTGAACAGGTGCCTTCCTACTACAATCCTGCTCATGTTCCAAGCTCAAATTAGCAACATCACTTGTAAACTCCTCCCTTCCTGTGAGAAATATGCCTCGGGATTATCTGCCTCCCTCCTCGCTATAATTTTTCTATGTCACAACGCTCCCTTCTGATGCTGCTGTTCCTCCCTCTAGAATCACTGAAATCATACAGCACAGAAGGCCATCCGGCCCATCATGTCTGTACTGGCTTTTTGAAAGAGCTGTTCAATTATTCCCATTCCTCTGCTCTTTCCCCACAGCCCTGGAAATGTTTCCCTTGAAGTATTTATCCAATTCCCATTTGAAAGTTATTATTGAATCTGCTTCCACCGCCTTTTCAGCTAGCGCGTTCCAGATCACAACTCACTACATAAACAAATTCTCATGTTGCCTCTGGTTCTTTTGCCAATCTTCTTAAATCTGTGTCCTCTGGTTACTGACCATCCTGCCACTGGAAACAGTTTCTCCTTATTTACTCTATCAAAACTCGAGGAACAGTCCCTCATCTTTTGATTAAGCAGTCAGTGTTAAATCTTTTAACTTCTTCCAGTTCTGTTGAAAGCTCATCAACCTGAAACTTTAACTCTGTTTCTCTCTCTTCAGATGCTGCCTGATCTGCTGAGCATTTCCAGCATTCTGTTTTTACTTCAATATCACTGTCCTGTTTGTGGAGAAACCAGCTCTTGCTCCTGGGTTTGGTACACGTCGAGCAGTTGGACTGGTTTAACGTTATCGACTACAACAGTGCAGAGATGTGGGCAGGGTGTTCGTCCGCCACAGGAGGAATTCCTGGCACTTCAGCCAGATTCCATGTACAGCACTTTCTGCATCAGCACCTCAGCATCCTGCATCAGCCCAACAAGTCCCTTTTGGAATCCCAGAAATGAACCTTTACACACCACGACCCTTAATCATCCCTCTGGACCTCTCTGACCATATCCTCCCATAGACCCACAGCTCCACTGAAAACAGCTGTGTGACTGTGTTCCCTTGCTGGAGCGGGGATGCTGGAGCGGGGATGCTGGAGCCTGCCCAAGGCAAAAGGAAAAATGACTCCAGGTGCTCTATTCTACATCCTCTCCTTCCTCAAGACTCATTGCACCACTTCCTATTCTATCTCATTCTTTCATAAAACCCAAAACTATGGAATCACTCAGTCCTTCCTATAACCAACAGGCGTTTAAAACTAATACTTTGTGATTTAGCTCATCATCTCTGACTCTTTGCAACATTGGTGCCCTGCACTGTGAAAGAGACATTGGTCAGACCCTGGGCTGCTTCCCTCTACATTACGCAGCTGTGTCGCTACTGTTCCGCAAAAACAGTTCAAAATCTCTCATTTTTGCATGCGCAATAATCATTTCATTTCCCCAGTCTGACGAGACTTTTTGCAAAGGGAGTGAGAGAATGAGTGAGTGAAGGAACCACAATACCATACAAGAGGGATTGGTGCTGTCGGAAGGTCCCCAATGGACAGGTGCATCACTCACACACATGGCCCAGGCTGCTCATCGCACCGGAAGACAATGGTGAGTGGCGGGGCATCAGAGCAGCGGGGTGTCAGAGCGCTCAGTTGCAGAGGCCACGAGCAACACCTAGCATAGAGTTACATGGGAGCTTTACCCATCAGCTCTCCCTCTGGAGCTCCTCCTGTTTATCCCTGAAAATGACAGAAACTGCTCTCAATGGGCTGAAATAGATTTAAGGATGGATTCAAATAAAGCCCCACGATGCTGGCGTGGGACCCCGTTTGTATTTTGGGCAGATCCCATACTCATGGGTCTTACTCACTGGTTGCCGGAGTGAAGGAAGCATTTCGAGCAGGTCCCTGCGTGATGGTGGGAGGTGGTGGCGGCATCGCTGGGGGGGTCGATCGGGACTGAGCTTTAACATCAGCGGGTGAGTCTGGCATTGTTCCGAGCTTTATTCCAGCACTGCCTGTGGGAACGAGAACATGGCACACTGAAAGTTGCTCTCATTAATCATTTATAGAATAACCCAATACACCAACAGGTAGTCGGAGAGGGAAAGATGGTTCAGACTAGCACAGGGCCTGAGGGAGGAAAGAAAAGGGAGCAGGGCAGCAGTTGGGGTGCTGCAGAAAGAACACATTAAAATAGACGAAAATGCTCTTTGCCCCATCATCACCATTGCCCACAGACCCTGCCCACACCCGCTCTCCCCCATCGATTTCAGAGTAAATTCTCTCAACGCAGGGGCCCGGCGGGAGTAGTACTCGAGGGAAGCAAGGGTCTGCGGTTGGTCAACTAACTCTGACCCACACGCCGCACTGGGAACGCAGGACCTGCTGGGGAAGTGAGAAATCAGAGGGAAAATGGACAGGAGCAGGGAAGTCTGACATTTCTCCCGACCCTGAAAGGAAAACAATCAAACGCCCATATTTCAGTCAATCACCACAATTAGTTCAGATATCTCCAGGAGTCCTTGCCCAGTCATATCAGTGTGTCTGGATATTCTGCAAAAAATGGCTCAGCTCCGGACCCCTCAAAGCCACTCCATCTACAGGAGTAGGAAGGACAGTTGCAACCACAACGACACCATCCAGGACAGAGCAGTCCATCTGATGCTTTTGCACCGAACGCAATATCCACTCCCTCCACCACCAGCGCACTGTGGCTGCAATCGACCAGATGCAATGCGGTAACTTCCAACCTCTGCCATTCAGAAGGATAAACGCAGTAATGTCATGGCAATACCGTCACCTCCAAGTTCCTGTCCAAGTCACACCATTATCGTCATTCCTTCATCGTTGCTGGGTCATGATCGTGGAAAGCCCCACCTAACACTGTTATGGAAGAACCTTCACAAGGTCCACAGCAGCTCAAGGAGGTCCACCACCATCCAGGAGATCAGAGTAGGGATAGACAATAAATATAGCCTTTCAATGACTACTACACCCCGAATACACATTCAAAATAATTCCAGAAGTGGAACTGTCGTGTTCTGGGCAATATTTTATGATACTAAATTAGGGAGCATAGAAAAGAACTTGCATTTCTAAAGCGCCTTTCAGAATCTCAGGACATCCCAAAGCGCTAAAAGCAAAGACATGCTTTAAGTGTAGTCACTGTTATCATGTAGGAAAAACGGCAGCAATTTTTTGCACAGCAAGCTCCCACAAACAGCAATTAGATAATGACCAGATAGTGTCAAGGAATCTTTTACATCTAACAGAGAGTAGATGGAGCCTCGGTTTTACATCTCACCCGAAAGACAGTGAAGCACTGCCTCAGTACTGCCCTGGAGTGTCAGCCTGCATCATGTGATCAAGTCTGGAGTGGGACTTGAACCCACAACCTTCTGACTCAGAAGTGAGAGTGCTGCCCACTGAGCCACGGCTGTGAGGAGAAAGGCAGAAGACAGGCTAGCGGAGCAGCAGACGCAGTTCAAGAACAACTTGTATTCATATACAGGTCAGGAAGGATTGCAAACACAATGATGCAAATTTTTAATTTGCAATGTTGAGGGACCGGGAGTCAATGTAGGTTAGCGAGCACAGGGGTGATGGGTGAACGGGACTTGATGCAAATTAGGACATGGGGAGCAGAGTTTTGGTTGAAGTTTACAGAGGATAGAGAATGGGAGACCGGCCAGGACAGCATTGAAATTGTTGAGTTTGGAGATGGCAAAGGCGTGGATGAGGGATTCAATGGCAAATGGCTGAGGCAGGGGCGGAGACGGGCGATGTTAAGGAGGTGCATGTGGGTGGAAATGTTCCCTCTTCATTTTTTGGGGTGCATGGTCCCTTTAAGTGGCTGCACGATCCATTCACATTTTCACATGTGCGCGGTTTCTCCCGTGTAAAAGCCGGTGAGCAGCCTAGCGGGAACATTGGTGGGTGATATTTGTGATGGCGAGAATATGGGGTCGAATAGGACTCTGAGGTTGCCAACAATTTGGTTCAGAGAAAAATGAAATACATTGTGAAAAACAATGAAAAGACGGGTGGAATGGGGACGGGAAGGGGAATGGAATAACTTTTTTTTTTTACAGAGACAGTACAGGTGTGATGGGCCTCTTTCTGTGTTGCTGAATTATATGATTCTATGAAAACAGTGAACCAGACTCTGTGTTAGACTAAAGATCATAACAGACTCCGCACCCCTCCTCCACCCGTGTATTCTACTGGAAAGATGTACATGCTTGGGGGCATTGTGGGAGGGTGTGCTTGCGATGCTCACCGTGATTGAAATAGGCTGCTGGCAGTGTCGAGGCACCAGAGGGCGGCCAGCTCCAACCAGCACAAAGCAGCATTTCAGGGCAGGCCAGTGACGCCAGATATAGCCCAATATGCGTGCAGGACACACTGTGGGAGAGAGCTGCACCAACAGAGCCTGGCTTCAGCTTGTTGGGCATCTCAGCCTTTGTAAAACCGCAGTGCCGCACATTTAGCCCGTTCACCCAATTTGCACACCTTACCCAGACAGCGTTTCCTGTCACAGACCACGCCTGCAAACAGCGGGACCATCGGCTGAGCACAGGTCTATCCGCCCACTCTGTTTAATGGAGGTGGTGAATAGCTTCCACTCACTCTGCAGATTCCCCTTAGGCAGCCTCCGATTTTAAAGTGGATCGTTGGCAGCAAGTGTTAAATAAACAGGAGTAAAGCCAGTTGTAGCTCCCGGTGTTAAACACAGAGAACTGCTGCAGAGAGATGGCCCCGGACCCACTTTATCCTGGATCCTGTTCACAGTTTGTGACAGGGAGTCACCACGAGGAATCGCCCTCTCTGATCTGCAAGCCTGCAGCTCGGTGTCTACTAATAGCTTTCATAGGTTCAGGTCCCATCAAGTTACAAACCGTACCATTTAGGCAACTGGGACGATGCTACCAGCACTTGTGAGGAGCAGCTGACAGGACGGGGCACCTCGGGGAGACCTCGGGCTGTTGGGACAGTTTACCAGTCTGACCACATCGAGCGTGTCGCCACTTCACAGGGCTATCTCACTCCCTAAATAAACCGAAGAATTTCGATAGACACTGAGTGCCACACTGCAGGCGGGAGTAAACAGGGGAGAAGGTGAAGAGTCAGAGGGCAGCTCCCACTGAATGCACCTGGTGCCTGGCTCCACTGCCGCCTGCCTGCTCTCTTCGCTGCAGGCTGGAACTGTTAGTGGAGCTTGACACTTCTGACCAACTGGACTGGCATCTGGGCCCATCACTCAGCCTCCTCCAGCGAGTGTCTGCACAGATTACCGCTCAAACCAAACAAGGCAAGTTGGAGCACTGCTCTCACGCCATCACCCTCTCACTTGCTTTCTCTCTGTATACGGCTCACACAATCACTCATTTGTTTTTTCTCTGTATATAGCTTTCTCACACCATCGCACTCAAGTTTTGGGAAGGGATTGTGGGGTGGGGGGCAGAGAAAGAGAGAACATGGCAAGGGGGGGGGGGGGGAGGGGGGAGGAGAAGAGAATGCCAGGGGGGATGGGGAGGAGACAATACCAGAGGATTTGGGGGGGGGGGGGGGGGGAAGAAGAGAGAAGAGAGGGGTGAGGGAGAGAACAGCTTTGGTGGGGGTGGGGGGGGGGGAAGAGGAGGAGACAATGCGGGGGGATTTGGGGGGGGGGGAAGAGAGAGAGAGAGGGGCGAGGGAGAGAGAGAGAAAAAGGAAGAGAGGGGCAAGGGAGAGAACAGCTCGGTGGGGGGGGAGGGGGCGCTGTTGGCGAGGAGACCGCCAGGGGGGCGGGAATAGAACACGGGGAGCGTGAGAGGTAGAGAGCGATACAGATGGGTGGTGAAAACTGTAGAAGCAGTGTGCAGATTAGCAGCATGGATTTGGCTGGTCTGGTGGTGGAACAGATTTCCTGATCTCCCGTGATAGTCAGTGCAACTGCAGCACCCGCACTCTGCCGCTAGATATTGCCAGAGAGCTATGTAAACAAGTTGGTGCTCTGCAAGTGGAGTGCTGCATCAGCAACATATCCTCATAGTATTGGTGCAGCAGCTTGTGCCACCAGAGCCATCTAGGTCACCCACATGATGATCCTGTACAGCATCCACATACGACCCGCAAGAAGTCCTCATTTTGATCGAGCAGTTCTTCATACTCTGACCAAACACCAATGTGGCTGCTTCCCGCGTGCGATGAGCCAGAGGAGGGCCACGTGTCTTGGTGCTCCTTCACCGTGAGTGCACGGGACAGCTTTACTTGCTGCTCTATTCAGATACTCACCGACTGCGGGGTTCCCACCGCAGCACATCGAAGCCCCGCTGCTTCGGCCAAAATCGTTCGATGGGACGTAAATTCCACGGGATTGTTCGTGTCAGATCCATTTCTGCTCTGCCAGCTTGGTGATGTTTCCCCACATCTGTTCTTCCCCAGCCCTCCCAATCCAGAGTTTCAGAATGCTGTATACGGATTTACTGTCTGCTCTACACCCCTGCCCGTTCCCATGCCACTCTTGGCCAGTCCAGACTGAGTGTTACACTAAGCAGCTCCTTCAGGGTTCCCAGCGACTGTAAATGAAAACCAGATGTTTGCAGCAACAGGATTCAAACACTGGTCCTTCCTAAATAAAGGAAAATATTTCGGATCTGCTCTCCAAGGGACAAGGCGGGCAAGAAAAATTTTGCAGATAAGAGTGGAAGGAATTGCAGCTCCATCTGGTTTGTGTCCAGCAACACAACGTGTGGCGAGGAGAATGAGGGGGCGGAGGGAAGGGGAGGGGAAGGAGAGAGCGAGAGGGCGGGAGGTGGGGGGGGAAAAGAGAGGATGGCGGAGGAGGATGGTCGGGGGAGGGGACGATGGTGGGCGGGGGGGGAGAAAGCGAAGGGGGCGGGAGGAGAGCGAAGGGAGGGATGGGGGGGAAAGCAAGGGCTGTGTGCATTCTCCCCTCTGAATCAGAAGGTTGTGGATTAAAAACCTAATCCAGGATCTGAGCACATAAGTTCTTAGCCTGTCAGCCTAGATTAAGAAATAGAAGGATTAGACCATTCGGACCCTCATGCCTGCTCTGCCATTCAAGATCATGGCTGATCTTTCACATCAACTCCCCGTATCCCATGATTCTCCTAAAATCTATCAGTCTTGGTCTTGAATATAGTCATTGACTGAGGATACACAGCCCTCTGGGGTAAAGAATTCCAAAGATTCACAGCCCTTTGAGTTAAGAAATTTCTACTCATCTCAGTACTGAATGGCTGACCTGTTATCCTGAGGTTTTGACCCGCAGTTCTAAACTTTCCAGCCGAGGGAAACAGCTTCTCAGCATCTACCCAGTCAAGCCCCCTAAAAATGTTATACATTTCAATGAGTGTAGTATTGAGGCGGGAGTCATCATCATAGGCGGACCCTCGTATCGAGGATGACTTGCTTCCATGCTGAAAAGGGATGAGTTCACAGGTGTTTCAATGAAGGACCTAATATTCCAGATCCCGAACGACATCCTGAAGGGTGGAAGATGTCTGTGCGTGGATTTTTTTTTTTTTTTTTTTTTTTAAACGTGGGGTGGCCGTTGCACACCAGCCACCACACGGGCTTGACAGAGCTGGGTCTTGGTCCAGTGGCAAGGGTTAACCAGGACGATTGGAGACCAGCTCTGCTGCACAGACCTAGTGCGCACACACATCGCAGTGTGGGCTGACCTGTGCTGCCCCTGGGCACTCACCTCTTCTGGGCCCCGAACTCACGCCCCTCCTGGGCTTCGATCACATCGTTCCACAATCACTCGCAGCTCCTGCGCCCTAACCTCGCCGCTCCTGTTGTACGTCCTCACGCTCCAATCAGCGGCCTGGACCTTGGTGACCTCCAATCCAGTCGTCCTCTTCACAGCCATCGCTCTCCAGCAGGCGATGAAACTTGAAGTGATACCTTTGAAGACCCCGACCTGCTGATGGTCCTTGCAGGTCAGGGCCACAGGTGAGGGAGTGCTGCACTGTCAGAGGTTAAATTGAAGTCCCATTGTTCAGGTGGATATAAACGATCTCAAGGCAGTGTGTGAAGACGTGCAGCAAGTTCACCCTGTATCCTCACAGCACCCCTGTGCTCACTGACCTACATTGGCTCCAACGCCTCCAATTTAAAATTCTCATCTTCCTGTTCAAATCCCTTCCCCATCACTGTAACCTCTAGCTCTAAAACCATCCGAGTTCGGAGTTCCTCCAATTCTGGTCCTGTGTACTTCCCCCACTCCCTTTGTCACACGCCCCTCACAGCCTGGCATTGGGTGTACCCACTGCCCCTCTCAGCCTGGCATTGGGTGTACCCACTGCCCCTCACAGCCTGGCATTGGGTGTACCCACTGCCCCTCACAGCCTGGCATTGGGTGTACCCACTGCCCCTCACAGCCTGGCATTGGGTGTACCCACTGCCCCTCACAGCCTGGCATTGGGTGTACCCACTGCCCCACAGCCTGGCATTGGGTGTACCCACTGCCCCTCACAGCCTGGCATTTGGTGTACCCACTGCCCCTCACAGCCTGGTACCGGCAGTATGAATCCACTGCCCCTCACAGCCTGGTACCGGCAGTATGAATCCACTGCCCCTCAGACATACCGGCAGTATGTACCCACTAGCCCTCACAGGCTGGTACCGGCTGTATGTACCCACTGCCCCTCACAGGCTGGTACTGGCAGCAGTATGTACCCACTGCCCCTCACAGCCTGGTACTGAGTGTACCCACTGTCCCTCACAGCCTGGTATTGGGTGTACCCACTGCCCCTCACAGCCTGGTACTGGCAGTATGTACCCACTGCCCCTTACAGGCTGGTACCGGCAGTATGTACCTACTGCCTCTCTCAGGCTGGTACCGGCAGTATGAACCCACTGCCCCTCACAGGAATACCGGCAGTATGTACCTACTGCCTCTCACAGATTGGTACCGGCTGTATGTACCCACTGCCCCTCACAGGCTGGTACTGGCAGTATGTACCCACTGCCCTTCACAGGCTGGTACTGGCAGTATGTACCCACTGCCCCTCAGCCTGGCATTTGGTGTACCCACTGCCCCTCACAGCCTGGTACCGGCAGTATGAATCCACTGCCCCTCACAGCCTGGTACCGGCAGTATGAATCACTGCCCCTCAGACATACCGGCAGTATGTACCCACTAGCCCTCACAGGCTGGTACCGGCTGTATGTACCCACTGCCCCTCACAGGCTGGTACTGGCAGCAGTATGTACCCACTGCCCCTCACAGCCTGGTACTGAGTGTACCCACTGTCCCTCACAGCCTGGTATTGGGTGTACCCACTGCCCCTCAGCCTGGTACTGGCAGTATGTACCCACTGCCCCTCACAGGCTGGTACTGGCAGTATGTACCCACTGCCCTTCACAGGCTGGTACTGCCAGTATGTACCCACTGCCCCTCACAGGCTGGCACTGGCAGCAGTATGTACCCACTGCCCCTCACAGGCTGGTACTGGCAGCAGTATGTACCCACTGCCCCCCATAGGCTGGTACTGGCAGTAGTGTGTACCCACTGCCCCGCACCACTTGTCAACATGAACAGATTTTCTTTTAACACCTAACTCACTCAGACATACACACACACACTCTCTCTCTCAGACACACAGAGCAGCACCTGTCCAGTTCTAAGAGTTAGTCATTAACCTGTGTCAGTCCCACTCACTTATAGGGGACAGGAGGAGCAGTTAGCACCCAGTATCTGATCCCCTGCCCCAACATTAAACACATCTGAAAAGCCATGCATTCTTCAGACTCACTGATCAATCTCATTTTCTTCCCACAAAACATATTTTTCAAATGAAATATAAAATTAATATAAATTTTTCGCAACCTGAAAACACAAGTATGATTAATTTATCGGGGAGGGGGTACTGACCACGAGCTGTCCCGAGATCGTTTGCCGTTATTTTCTCATTGGTATCTATAACCGCTGCAGGCAGGAACAGTTAACAGCAGATCTCCAGCATCAAGCCTCTGATGTCAAGCGCAGCCTCTCTCCATTGTTGCTTCACAAGGTTGCAGCAGCTTGTATTTATATAGCGTCTTTAACATAGTAAAACGTCCCAAGGTGCTTCACAGGAGAATTGAGGTAAAAAATTTGACACTGAGCTAATAAGTAGAAATTAGCGTAGGTGACCAAAAGCTTGGTCAAAGAAGTATGTTTTAAGGAGTGTCTTGAAGGATGATGAGAGGTGGAGAGGTTTAGGCAGGGAGTTCCAGAGCTTCGTCTGCAATGTCTGCATTGTCCCTCTTGTGAAAACAGACGCAAAGTATTCATTAAGAACCATACCCACGTCTTCCAGTTCCACACACACACATTACCTTCATGGTCTCTGATAGGCCCTACTTTTTTAGTTATCCTCTTGCTCTTAATGCATTTGTAAAACATCTTTGGGTTTTCCTTGCCAATATTTTTTCATGCTCTCTCTTTGCTTTCCTAATTTCCTTGATAATTTCACCGCTGCACTTTCTATACTCCTCTAGGATTTCTATCATAAGCCTCCCTTTTTTTCTTTATCCTACCCTATATGCCCCATGACATCCAGGGGGCTCTAGATTTGTTAGTCCCACCCCTTTTCTTTAAGGGAACATGCTTGCTCTGAATCCTCACTATCTCCTCCTTGAATGCCTCCCACTGCTCTGACACTGATTTACCTTCAAGTAGCTGTTTCCAGTCATCATCATCATAGGCAGTCCCTCAGAATCGAGGAATCGTAGAAAATAGGTGCAGGAGGAAGACCTGCTTCCACTCCTAAAGTGAGTCCTTTGGTGGCGGAACAGTCCAATATGAGAGCCACAGACCCTGTCACAAGTGGGACAGACATTCGTCGGGGGAAAGGGGGGGTGGGGGGAGGAAAGAGGGGATTGATTTGCCACACACTCCTTCTACTGCCTGCACCTAACCTCTTCACTCTTGCGGCGTTGAGATTCGAATGCACTTTCTCCACCTAGGGCAGTCTTCGGCCAGAGACTCCCAGGTGTTGGTGGTGATGTCGCACTTTATCAGGGCGGCTTTGAGGGTGTCCTTGTAACGTTTCCGCTGCCCACCTTTGGCTCGTTTGCTGTGAAGGAACTCTGCATAGAGCAATTGCTTAGGGAGTCTCTTGTCTGGCATGCGAACTATGTGGCTTGCCCAGCGAAGCTGATCGAGTGTGGTCAGTGCTTCAATGCTGGGGATGTTAGCCTGGTCGAGGTTTCCAGTCCACTTTGGCTAAATCATCTCAGTTTAGTAAAATTGGCTTTTCCCCATTGAGAACTTTTATTCCTCGTCTATCTGTGCCTTTTTCCATAACTACCCTAAATCTAACTGAATTATGATCACCAGCACCAAAATGCTCTCCCATTGATGCCCCTTCCACCTGCCCAGCTTCATCCCCTAAAACTAAGTCCAGAACTGCCCCCTCCCTTTTTGGGCTTGCTACATACTGGCTAAGTTCTCCTGAATGCATTTTAGGAATTCTGCACCCTCTATACCCTTCACACTAATTCTATCCCAGTTAATATTAGGGTAGTTGAAATCCCCTGCAATTACTGCCCTATAGTTTTTGCGTTGCTCAGAAATGTGCCTACATATTTGCGCTTCTATTTCCCTCTGACTGTTTGGGCATCCATAGTACGCACCCAGCAGTGCGATCACCCCTTTTTTGTTCTTCAATTCAACCCATATGGCCTCATTTGATGATCCTTCTAAAATATCATCCCTCCTCACAGCTATAATAGTTTCTTTAATCAATACTGCGACCCCCCCTCCTTTTTTATCCCCCTCTCTAGCCCAGCTGAAAACCCTTTGACTAGGAATGTTGAGATGTCATTCCTGCCCTTCTTTCAGCCATGTCTCAGTAATAGCTGTAATATCGTACTCCCAAGTATCCACCTGTGCTCTCAAGTTCATCTGCCTTATTCCCCAGACATTTCACATTGAAGTATATACCATTTAGCACTGCCAAACTTCCTGTTGTCTACTTTCGAGCCTGTTCCTCTGCCTAACAATCCTGTTTACTAATTTTCTGCCTTCATTTCCAGCTTTGCTTCTTTCCCTTCTGAAACATAGACATAGAAACATAGAAAATAGGTGCAGGAGCAGGCCATTCAGCCCTTCTAACCTGCACCGCCATTCAATGAGTTCATGGCTGAACATGAAACTTCAGTACCCCCTTCCTGCTTTCTCGCCATAACCCTTGATCCCCCGAGTAGTAAGGACTTCATCTAACTCCCTTTTGAATATATTTAGTGAATTGGCCTCAACTACTTTCTGTGGTAGAGAATTCCACAGGTTCACCACTCTCTGGGTGAAGAAGTTTCTCCTCATCTCGGTCCTAAATGGCTTACCCCTTATCCTCAGACTGTGACCCCTGGTTCTGGACAACTGCCCTCAGGTTCCCAAATGCCTGCCAAGCTAGTTTAAACCTTCCCCAACAACACTTGCAACCCCCCACCCACTGCGAGGGTATTGGTCCCGGCTCTGTTTAGGTGCAACCCATGCGGCTTATACAGGTCCCACCTCCCCGAGAAACGGTCCCAATGCCTCAGGAATCTACAGCCCTCCCTCTTGCACCATCTCTCCAGCCACGTATTCATCTGCTCTATCCTCCTAATTCTGTAATCACTAGCACGTGGCACCGGGATTAAGCCGGAGATTACTACCTTTGAGGACCTACTTTTTAAGTCTCTTTCCTAGCTCCCTAAAATCTGCCTGCAGGACTTCATCCCTCTTTCTACCTATGTCATTGGTACCGACATGGACCACGACCTCTGGCTTTTCACCCTCCCTATTCAGCCTCTCGGTGACATTCTTGACCCTGGCACCAGGGAGGCAACTTACCATCCTGGAGTCATGTGCGGCCGCAGAAACGTCCGTATGTTCCCCTAACTAATGAATCCCATACAACTATGGCTCTTCCACTCTTCTTCCTCCCTGCTTTCTCCCATGCCTCCCCCCTGCCCTTCCCCCGTTCAGTCTGCAAGCGTGAATCCGAACTTTCGGTCATCTGTCACTTTAATTCTCCGCTCCACTCCTACTCTGACCTCTTCATCCAATGAAGCTCAATGCAAGCTCGATGAACAGCACCTCATCTTTCGTTTATGCACTTTACAGCCTTTTAGACTCAACATCGAGTTCAACAATTTCAGACCATAACCTCGGCCCATTTTTTGTTCCCTTTTGTCGCTTTATTTACAAAAACTCCCCCTCCACCCCCCTTTATTTTGTTTCTCTGTTTTCCACAGCAGTTGGCATTTATTCCACCATTCACACCCTATCTAGACTCACCTTTTGTTTCCTAACTTGTGCTATTAACATCTCAATTCAGCCGATCATCCCCTTTGTCTCTCAAGTCTCTTCTGCCTTCCACCCTATCACAGACCTTCCCTTTGTTCTTTGCATCCCCCCCCACTCCTCCCCCTTCAGTGCTCCTTCCTTAAGAATCTGTTACATTTCAAACTGTTGCCAGTTCTGGCGAAGGGTCATCGACCAGAAACGTTAACTCTATTTCTCTCTCCATAGATGCTGCCTGTCCCGCTGAGATTTCCAGCATGGTCTGCTTTTATTTCAGATTCCAGCATCCGCAGTATTTTGCTTTTGTATTAGCTTTAAGATTTAAATGTGCAAGTGACAACAATGAGGCTGGCGCTCGTCAGCTGCCCATTCCTGGCACAGCTTGGCCATTTTGCTGGGGAAACTCGACAGGCAAGTGTTTTGCTGACACTTTGCACACTGCTGCTCCTTGCCTGCCTCAGTGTGAATGTGATCAAACCCACGCTCAGCTGCAGCAGCTGCAACTGGCCTCAGTAACCGGGTTTGGAGGGAGGTGAAAGAAACATCAATCAGCCAGGGCTTCCGATCACTGAGTGGGCGTCGGCTGAGGACAGAGTCCAGTTTCGCTGTGTGGGTCCTTGGTCGAATATCCTGCTAACTTGTCTCGGCTCACTCGTGGAGCAGGAGTCAGCAGGTGAGGGGATGGTGAAGATAATGGCCCTGAAATTCCGTTCGACCTCTTCCGGCGGGGAAATGACCTAAAAAAGCAAAAAGATACGCACTTACCTGCTGCTGTCCAAACTTCTGAGCCTGAGACCCAGAGGTAACTGCGCGCGTAACACGTGCACTTGGGGACGTGCGCAGGCCGGGATCTAGTGACAGCAGCCAATCGGGTACATTATAGTTTCTCATTCATAGCAATAGGAGTTCCGCAAGTACAGAACTATTGCTATGAATGAGAAACACTCCCCAAACACTTAAAGGTCAATAAAAATAGAAAATAAAGTACACAATTAACATGCATTTAAATTAAAGTTGTTAGAAAAATATATTTTCCGACTTTTTAAAAATAATTTTTTTTAAACATTTAAAATAAACTTACCGTAGTGGGGAGGGTTTTTAAATATAAAAAGTGATTTTATAACTTTATTGTTTATTTGTGTGTGTGTTTTTAACCACTTGCGCCTGCAAAAGTAGGCTATACGCCTGCTGTTTCAGGCGCAGGATTTTAAAGGATATTTGCAGGGCAAGATATTCGTAAATATCGGAAATCTTACCCTGCAAGTGTCCTAGCTCCCGAGATGCAGCCATCTGTCAAGACTAAAAACTTGACAGATCGGAAATGTCGGTTTCCAGCGCATGAGGAACTTCTTACGGACCCGGGACATTGGAATTTCAGGGCCATTGTGAATCAGAAATTTACAGCACGGAAGGAGGCCATTTCGGCCCATTGTGTCCGTGCTGGCCAACAAGTGGCTATCCAGCCCACTTTTCAGCTCTAGGTCCATAGCTCTTGCAGGTTGCAGCATGTCAAGTGCACATCCAAGTACTTTTTAAATGTGGTGTGGGTTTCTGCCTCTACCACCCTTTCAGGCAGAGTTCCAGACCCCCACAATTCTCTGGGTGAAGACATTTCCTCTCAAATCCCCTCTCAACCTTCTACCAATTACTTTAAATTTATGCCCCCTGGTTGTTGACCGCTCTAAGGGAAATCGGCCTTTTCTATCCACTATATCTAGGCCCCTCATAAGTCTCCCCTCAGCCTCTTCTGTTCCAAGGAAAACAAACCCAGTCTATCCAATCTGTCCTCATAGCTTAGATTCTCCACTTCTGGCAACATCCTTGTAAATCTCCTCTGCACCCTCTCCAGTGCAATCACATCCTTCCTGTAATGCGGTGACCAGAACTAGTGTTTTATACAGTTCAAACATAACCCCCCACCTTCACTCTTGTATTCTATGCCTCAGCTAATAAAGACAAGTATTCCATATGCCTTCTTAACCACCTTATCTACCTGGCCTGCTACCTTCAGGGATCTGTGGACAAGCATTCCAAGATCCCTTTACACTTCAGTGTCCTACTATTTAATGTGTATTCCCTTTCCTTGTTTGCCCTCCTTAAGTGCATTATTACCTCACACTTCTCCGGATTGAATTCCATTTGCCACTGTTCTGCCCACCTGATTGCTATCTTCCTGCAGTCTACAGCTTGATTTTAGTATCATCTGCAAACTTCTGAATCATACCCCCTATATTCAAGTCTAGAATCATTGATGTATACCACAAAAAGCAAGGGACCTAGTACTAAAACCCTGCAGAACCTCACTGGAAATGGCCTTTTACAAAAACACTCATCAACCATTACCCTCTGCTTCCTGCTTTTGAGCCAATTTTGGATCCAACTTGCCATTTTGCCCTGGATCCCATGGGCTTTTACTTTCGTGACCAAGTCTGTCATGGGAGTAATATATTAGCATGGATAGAGGATTGGCTAACGAACAGAAAACAGAGTCGGGATAAATGGTTAATTCTCGGGTTGGCAATCAGTAACCAGTGGGATGCCGCAGGGATCAGTGCTGGGAGCCCAACTATTTACAATCTACATCAACGACTTGGAGGAAGGGACTGAGTGTAACGTAGCCAAGCTTGCCGACGATACAAAGATGGGAGGAAAAGCAATGTGTGAGGACACACAAAATCTGCAAAAGGACATAGATAGGCTAAGTGAGTGAGCAAAAATTTGGCAGATGGAGTATAATGTTGGAAAGTGCGAGGTCATGCACTTTGGCAGAAAAAAAATCAAAGAGCAAGTTATTATTTAAATGGATAAAGATTGCTAAGTGCTGCAGTACAGCGAGACCTGGGGGTACTTGTCCATGAAACACTAAAGGTTAGTATGCAGGTACAGCAAGTAATCAGGCAGGCCAATGGCATCTTGGCCTTTGTTGCAAAGGGGATGGAGTATAAAAGCAGAGAAGTCTTGCTACAATTGTACAGGGTATTGGCGAGCCCACACCTGGAATACTGCGTGCAGTTTTGGTTTCCATATTTACAAAAGGATATACTTGCTTTGGAGGCAGTTCAGCAAAGGTTCACAAAGTTGATTCCAGTGATGAGGGGGTTGACTTATGAGGAAAGGTTGAGTAGGTTGGGCCTCTGCTCATTGGAATTCAGAAGAAAGAGGTGATCTTATCGAAACGTGTAAGGTTATGAGGGGGCTGGACAAGGCAGAGAGGATGTTTCCACTGATGGGGGAGACTAGAACTAGGGGGCATAATCTTAGAATAAGGGGCCACCCATTTAAAACTGAGATGAGAAGAAATTTCTTCTGAGGGTTGTGAATCTGTGGAATTCACTGCCTCAGAGAGCTGTGGAAACTGGGACATTGAATAAATTTAAGACAGAAATAGACAGTTTCTTAAACAATAAGGGAATAAGGGATTATGGAGAGCGGGCAGGGAAGTGGACCCGAGTCCATGATCGGATCAGCCATGATCGTATTGAATGGCGGAGCAGGCTTGAGGGGCCGTATGGCCTACTCCTGCTCCTATTTCTTATGTTCTTATGTAGGACTTATCAAAAGCCTCGCTGAAATCAAACGCACTACTTTCATGGACCCTCTGTTATCTCTTCAAAAAATTCAATTACGTTATCAGACACAACTTCCCTTAACAAATCCGTGCTGACTGTCCTTGATTAATCCGTGTCTTTCTAAAGGAAGATTTATCCTGTCCTTCAGAATTCTTTCCAAAACTTTTCCCACCAATGAGGTTAGGCTGACTGGCCTATAATTACTCAGTCTATCACTTTCTCCCTTCTTAAACAAAGGTACCAACATTAGCACACCTGAAGCCAGAGAGGATTAGAAAATGATGGTCAGAGCCTCTGCTATTTCCTCTTTTGCTTTGCTTAACAGCCTGGGATACATTTCATCCGGCCTGAGACATATCCACTTTCAAAGCTGCTAAACTCCTTAATACCTCCTCTCTCATTATGTTTATTTCATCTAATATTTCACACTCTTTCTCCCCGATAGCAATGTCTGCATCGCCCCTCTCTTGCGAAAACAGACGCAAAGTATTCATTAAGAACCATACCCACGACTCCCGCCTCCACACACAGATTATCCTCATAGTCGCAAACAGGCTCTACCCTTTCTTCAGTTATCCTCTTGCGCTTAATATATTTATAAAACATCTTTGGGTTTTCTTTGATTTTACTTGCCAAGAATTTTTCATGCTCTCTCTTTGCTTTCCTAATATTCTTTTTAATTTCACCCCTGCACTTAGAGATTTTACAGTATTTAGCCCTCAGTATCTGTCATAAGCCTCTTTTCTTTATCCTACCCTAGACATCCAGGGGGCTCTAGATTTGTTAGTCCCACCCTTTTTCTTTAAGGGCACATATTTGGTCTGAACCCTCCAGATTTCCTCCTTGAATGTCTCCCACTGCTCTGATACTGATTTACCTTCAAGTAGCTGTTTCCAGCCCAATGGCTACATTACCTGGTCTAGCTTTGTCCTTTTCCATAACTACCTTAAATCTAACTGAATTATGGTCACCAGCACCTAAATGCCTTTCCACTGGTACCCCTTCCACCTGCCCAGCTTCATTCCCTAAAACTAAGTCCAGAACCACCCCCTCCAGTGTTGAGCTTGCTACATACTGGTTAAAAAAGTTCTATTGAATGCATTTTAGGAATTCTGCACCCTCTATACTCTTCACACTAATTCTATCCCAGTTAATATTAGGGTAGTTGAAATCCCTTATTACTGTCCTATAGTTTTTGCATTTTTGATTAATTTGCCTATATATTTGCTCTTCTATCTCCCCCTCTCCGTTTTGGGGGTCTATAGTACACACCCAGCAGCGTGATCGGCTCTTTTTTGTTTTTCAGTTCAACCCATATGGCCTCGTTTTGATTATCTCTCTAACATATCATCCCTCCTCACAGCTGTAATAGTTTCTTTAATCAACACCGCAACCATCCCACCTCTCCCTTTTTACCCCTCTCTATCCCGTCTGAAAATCCTGTAACCAGGAATGTTGAGCTGTCATACCTGCCCCCCTCTTTTAGCCATAGCTATATCATGTTGGGTCTCAGCAATGGAAGTGGACTCAAACTTAGGCTGAGGATTAAAATTCACAGGCCCTGTTTCAGGTCCTCAAGTCAATGGCTGGCCGGGACTACACATGGGCCCGGGGGGGGGGGGGGGGGGGGGGGGAGAAAAGAGGGGTTTACAATGAGGGAGCTGTTTGTATTGACGGGACCCCACCACAGTGCAGGGGAGGGCTGCTTCTGCATGGTTTACACGTGCAGCTCCTGCTGAATTATTCAGGGAGGAGGTTTAAAAATCCTAACGCTTTGCAAACTCCCAGTGGGGAGACATCTTTAATATTGAAACGGTCAAATGGAGTAATTTTGCACTTGTTCCTCTCCTCTCAGCCCTCGATACTAACATATGCATAGTTCAGCTATACCCCCTTTCACCAGCTGGGTCACACGCACACACACACGCATGCACATTCATTCACACACACACGCGCACACATTCATGCACTCTCACGCGCTCTCTCCCTCCCATGCACAATGTCTTTTCCCTGTCTCACTCTCTACTTCCCCCTTTGGTCCTCAGCAATATTGGGCCACGATCAGAGGAAAGGCGACTGCTCTGATGTTGAACCGTCTCCGAGGCACTCGGTCTCTGTATAAACCCACAGGAGTCAGCTGACACCAAGCCATCTGATGCAACTAATACAATAATGGGGGAGTGGTGGGGGGGTGAATGAGATGTCAGTGCTGAGGTGCCAGGAAAGTACTGCCACTTCTGTAGGCAACCTCTCCAATCCCATGTCGGGTGTGGGTGACCTCTCCAATCCCACGCTGGGTGTGGGTGACCTGTCTAATCAAGTACCCGGTTGTACACGAACATGCTCCCCTGCTCTCTGTTAACCAGAGTTTAAAAAAAAATTAATTCAATTTTGTGGGCGTCGCTGGCAAGGCCAGCATTTATTCCTAACTGCCCTTGAGAAAGTGGCGGTGAGCTGCCGTCTTGAACCGCTGCCATCCGTGTGATGAAGTTACTCCCACGGTGCTGTTAAGAGAGGGAGTTCCAGGACTTTGACCCAACGACTAAGGACTTGGAGGGGAACTTGGAGATGATGGTGTTCCCATGCACCTGCTGCCTTTGTCCTTCTAGGTGGTAGAGGTCACGGGTTTGGGAGGTGCTGTCGACAAAGCCTTGGCAACTTGCTGCAATACATCTTTATAGATGGCACACACTGCAGCCATGGTGCGCCGGTGGTGGAGGGAGAGAATATTTAAGGTGGTGGATGGGGTGCCAATCAAGCAGGCTGCTTTGTCCTGGTTGGCGTTGAGTTTCTGTTGTTGGAGCTGCACTCATCCAGGCAAGTGGAGAGTATTCCATCGCATTCCTGACTTATGCCTTGTAGGTGGTGGTAATTGCCTGGCACTTGTGTGTCGCGAATGTTACTGGTCACTTATCCCAAGCCTGAATGTCGTCCAGATTTTGCTGCAAGTGGGCATGGACTGCTTAATTATCTGAGGAGTTGCGAATGGAACTGAACACTGTGCAGTCATCAGCAAACATCCCCACTTCTGACCCTGTGATGGAGGGAAGGTCATTGATGAAGCAGCTGAAGATGGTTGTGCCTAAGACACTGCCCTGAGGATTCCTGCAGCGATGTCCTGGGGCTGGGATGACTGACCAACAATCATAACCATCTTCCTTTCTGCTAGGTATGATTCCAGCATTTTCCCCGATTCCCACTGACTTCAGTTTTATTCTGACTCCTTGATGCCACACTCTGTCAAATGCTGCCTTGATGTCAAGGACAGTCACTGTCACCTCGCCTCTGGAATTCAGCTCTTTTGTCCATGTTTGGACCAAGGCTGTAATGAGGCCTTGCTACCCTCAGTTCTTCCAGTGAGAAGTACTGCCTCATCTGAGGGAGGGCGGTAGGTGGTAATCAGCAGGAGGTTTCTTGCCTATGTTTGACCTGAAGCCATGAGATGTCATGGGGTCCAGAGTCAATGTTGAGGACTCCCAGGGCCACTCCCTCCCGACTATATACCACTGTGCCACCACTACTGGTGGGTCTTTCCTGCTGGTGGGACAGGTCAAGCCCAGGGATGATGGAGAAGTCTGGGTTATTGCTTGAAATGTTAGGCTGTTGCTTGACTGTGTAGGATAGCTCTCCCACTTTTGACACAGATGTGAGAGAAGGACTTTACTGGACTGGGTGTGACTTTGTTTTGTCTGAATCCAATGTCCAGGTCGATGCCAGGTGGTCCGTCCGGTTTTATTCTGAATATACTTTTGCGTGGCGGTTTGATATAACTGAGTGGCTTACTAGGCCATTTCATATATATGCCAGATGGGGCAGGGGTAGCAGCTTTGCTTCCATAAAGGACATCAGTGAACCAGCTGAGTTTTTCCGACAATCTGGTAGTTTCATGGTCACCATTACTGATACTAGTTTTTAAATTCCAGATTTATTTAATTCCAACTTGCATGGTGGGATTTGAACTCAGGTTTCCGGATTATTCGTCCAGGTCTCTGGATCTAGTCCAGTAATATAACCACTATGCTACCATACTGTGAAGAACCGCATAGGTGTGTGTGGGGGGCTCCATTTAGAGGCTGTCTCATATCTGTCCAGCAATTGGGCTTTCTGTATAGTTAATGCTAGCATGCAAAGCTTCAGAGGCAGGACAGGCTAGTCCATGATCTGGATGCTCGGTTTTATGACTTGCATGGTGTGTGTACATCTCTCTGCTGCTCTCCTCCCCCTCTTCTCTGCATCGTCAGACTAACAGTATCACCAGCGGTATGTCACTGGCCAGGGATGCAGCTAAGCGCCGACAGTACAAGCTCAGGCAGAAGATTAAGTTTCTAAACAAAGGTGAAAATGTTTGTTTCCCCGTGTCTCACATTTAGTTTTTTTTTTAAATTATTTATTCACAGGATGTGGGCGTCACTGGCAAGGTCAGCATTTATTGCCCAATCCTAACTGCCCTCGAGAAGCTACCTTCTTAACCTACTGCAGTCCATCGTCGTCATCATCATAGGCAGTCCCTCGGAATCGAGAAAGACTTGCTTCCACTGCTGAGGCGAGTTCTTTGGTGGCTGAACAGTCCAATACGAGAGCCACAGACTCTGTCACAGGTGGGACAGATAGTCGAGGGAAAGGGTGGGTGGGACTGGTTTTCCGCACGCTCTTTCTGCTGTCTGCACAGCAGTTAGATGAATCATGCATCAGGTGAAGAGTATACAGTGTTGTGAGCAGCTGAGGGGAAATGCAGCCCAGCATGCCAAGGGTTAATTACACCAGTGATATTTACTCAGTTATCTGCAGAACAAAATGCCTCAATTTAATGCAAGAAAAAATCAATTAGGCTGTGGGATTGTGAGGTGCTCACATGTTCGGAGGGGGAATTGGAAATGATGGGAGCAGAGTTCAGAAACTCCTAGATGCAGAAATCCCGGTCGGCTGCTTCCTGTGAGCAATCGGGTAAAAAAAAAACTTTAAAAAGAAGCGCACTTACCTGAAGCTGCTGCGCCCAGGCGAGTTCCCGGTCCTGAGGCCTCCACTGACTGCGCATCGCTGCGCGTGTACGTCAGGACATGTGCAGGTTTGGAGCTGCAGTCACATGGCTCTGGGCAGCCAATCAGGTAAGTATCTTCTCATTCATAATAATGGGAACTCCGTAAGTTGGCGTTCCCATTATTGTGAATGAGAAACCCTCACAAACATTCAATGAAAAAATAGAAAAAACACGACATTTAACATTAATTTAAATGAAAGTTATGTATTAAAAATATATATTTTTCCGATTTTTATGAAAAGTTTTTTTAATTATGCTTTAAAATAAAATTTACGTAGTGGGCAGGGTTTTTAAAAATAAAATGTTTTTTTAATTTTATTTTTTATGTTTTAAGTGTGTTTTAAAATTCTTGCGCCTGTAAAATTAAGCTATGCGCCTGTTTTTATCAGGCGCAAGAGTTTTCAAGACATTTGCTGGGCAAGATATGGGTAAGTCCCGCAATCTTGCCCATGCAAATGTCCTGGCTGCTGAGATACAGAAGATCTATCAAGCTCCAGCTTGACAGATCGGAAAAGTTGATTTTCAGCGCATGCGCATTGCGAGCTGAAAACCAGCTTTTCCGATGCCTTCCCGGGTCTGTACACACTCAGTATAGACCCGGTAGGCCGGAGTTTCTGCCCCATTACTTCTTACACAGATGCGAGAGAAGTGGTCACCGCGGAATTCCCATTCATCGCGGACATGTCGGGACGAGGACATGCTACTTGTTGCCTAGTTTTACAATATCGGACCAAGAGGACAGGTTGGGGGCGAGGGGGACGGGGCGGGGGGGGGGGGGGGAAAAGAGATGACTGGGTGAAAGTAACTGAACACTCCGAGCTCTGGCCTCGTGCCCACCGTCCTGCTCCTGATCTTTACCAGTTCAGTGAAGAACTGTGCAACTCCCAGGTAGGATATCCTTCAGTGAAAACAACAAAATGGAACAAATCTACATCCACAAACTGTCATTATGTTTATGTTAACAACTCCACAAATCACAGGCTCTGCCACTTCCTACAGGTTCAGAGTTGCTACCAACAGGTAGTTCTAGAAATAGCCAAGATAGTAAATAAAATAGGGCCTGCAGCGAGGCACTGGGACACCAGGCAATGTGGCCCCAGCAAACCGATAGAGCCCATGCGAGCCCTGATAGGGAGGGCACCGTCTGACAGACAGGATGCAGCTCCCCTGTCTAAAGCCAGCTATCCGAGTAAGCGGAACCTCCTTATAGTGGAGATAGCAAGCTGGCAGGAAAGGAGCGGGCTGCAAGTTTGGAGACTCCGGATATCTGAGCAGCAGGAACACAGATAACAGCTCGCTGCATGTGTCATGTGGTTGGGCCAAGCAGGGGAAATGGAGAAGTGTTTTTGTTGGCGACGGATATCTGTCCCTCGCATGACATGGGAGGGATAGACACAGCGGCTCGGTAGCAAAGAGTAGCATCCCACCATCAGTGCCAGGAGGCGCTCGCCGTGGGCTCAGGTTCACTGGAGGCTACACAGGCTCTGCTGTACCCACTATGGCCATGTGGAATCGGCAGCAGCCAGCACTTCAATACCATCGCTACTATTTGGACTATAACAAACTCTACAAAGAGAATTCACGTACAAACCGAGAACATAAAAGGACATTCTTCCCACCACAACCGCCTAAATATTAAAAGTAAAATAATTTTCAAAACAGCACCATTTCACTTCAGGATTACAACAGTGACAACACTCCAAAAATGACTTCACTGGCTGTAAAGTGCTTTTGGATGTCCGGTGGTTATGAAAGGCACCATATAAATATAAGTCTTTATTTTCTTGTTAGCCTGTTAAGGTCAGGGGTCCTTGTATTTTATCATCATTGATCGGGTTACTTATATTGTGTCATTAGTGATGGGAGTCCTTATGTTGTGTTATCAGTAATGTCAGTCCTTATATATTGCCATTAGTGAAGGTGACGCCATATATTGTGTCATTAGAGATGCTTTGACCACAAAAAAAAACACCTTTGACCCCTCTGACCTTGCAAACTACTGCCCCATCTCCAACCTCCCTTTCACTCCAAAGCCCTTGAATGCGTTATCGCTTCCCAAATCCATGCCCATCTTTCCCAGAACTCCATACTTGAATCTCTCCAATCAGGTTTCTGCCACAGTACCGAAATGGACCTCATCAAAGACACAAATGACATCCTGTGACTATGACCTTGGTAAACTAGCTCTCCTTGTCCTTCTTGGCTGATCTTCAGCCTTTGACACAGTTGAGCACAATTGCTCTCTACTTCGTCCAGCTGGATGGAAGTGCACTCGCCTGATTCCACTCATACATAGAATCATAGAAAATAGGTGCAGGAGTAGGTCATTCGGCCCTTCGAGCCTGCATCACCATTCAATAAGATCATGGCTGATCATTCACCTCAGTACCCCTTTCCTGCTTTCTCTCCACATCCCTTGATCCCTTTAGCCGTAAGGGCCATATCTAACTCCCTCTCGAATATATCCAATGAACTGGGATCAACTCTCTACAGTAGAGAATTCCACAGGTTCACAACTTTGAGTGAAGAAGTTTCTCCTCATCTCTGTCCTAAATAGCTTAACCCTTATCCTTAGACTGTGACCACTGGTTCTGGACTCCAACATCGGGAACATTCTTCCTGCATCTGACCTGTCCAATCCCGTCAGAATTTTATATGTTTCTATGAGATCCCCTCTTATTCTTCTAAACTCCAGTGAATACAGGCCCAGTCGATGCAGTCTTGCTTCATACGTCAGTCCTGCCATCCTGGGAATCAATCTGGTGAACCTTCGCTGCACTCCCTCAATAGCAATAATGTCCTTCCTCAGATTAGGAGACCAAAACTGAACACAATATTCCAGGTGAGGCCTCACCAAGGCCCTGTACAGCTGCAGCAAGACCTCCCTGCTCCTATACTCAAATCCCCTAGCTATGAAGGCCAACATACCATTTGCCTTCTTCACCGCCTGCTGTACCTGCATGCCAACTTTCAGTGACTGATGAACCATGACACCCAGGTCTCGTTGCACCTTCCCTTTTCCTAATCTGCCGTCATTCAGATAATATTCTGTCTTCGCGTTTTTGCCACCAAAGTGGATAACCTCACATTTATCCACATTATATTGCATCTGCCACTGCATTTCCCCACTCACCTAACCTGTCCAAGTCACCCTGCAGCCTATCATCCTCCTCACAGCTCACATCGCCACCCAGCTTAGTGTCATCTGCAGTCGTACCAGAGATTCACTTCCTGCTCCCACTGGAGTCCCCTAAGGATCTATCCTTGACCCCCTCCCATTTCTCATCTACATGCTGCTCCGTGGTGACATCATCTGAAAACACAACAACAGGTTCCACATGTATGCTGACGAAACCCAACTCTACCTCACCACCACCTCTCTTGACCCCTCCACTGCTTGATTGACATCCAGTACTGGATGAGCAGAAATTTCCTCCAACTAAATATTGGGAATACCGAAGCCACTGTCTTCAGTCCCCGCCACAAACTCAGTTCCCTAGCCACCGACTCCATCTCTTTTTCTGGCGACTGTCTGAGGCTGAACCAGACTTTTCGCCGTATTTGACCCTGAAATGAGCTTCCGACCACATATCCACGCTATCACCAAGACCACCTACGTCTACATCCATAACAACGCCCGACTTCACCCTTGCCTCAGCTCATCTGCTGCTGAAACTCTCATCCATGGCTTAGTTACTGTGGTGTCCCTGCACCTCGCTACTGAATCACATGAGGCATGTACTGCGTGACCTTCCTTTATTCCCAGGACGAAGGGATGATCCTGCGTGGGACCTCCCTTTAAATACCTGAGTGCCCAGGTATTTGTCCCACAAGTTCACCCCGTGATCAAGGTGTGCATTTCCAGGACATATATACAGTGTACAGTGTGGTTGCATGAAGGTTACAGTTGTTTGAAGGTTGCATACATGACATCACCTCACGTCTTTTTGTGTCAAAGGTTAAGTCTTTCAGGTGGTCGACGCACTCTCGTGGAGCGCCGCAGTTGGAGCTCTGGTGGCTGAGCCTTGGCATGCATCTCTGTCACCTGAAGTGATTCTGGCCTGTCTGGGCTGGCCGCAGGGAGTGTGCATGTGGGTGAATGTCCTTGTTGCTCGTCCACTGGCAGTGGTGTAGGTAACATCTCATGCTCTTCCTCAGGTTCCTCAGTGTCTATGCTGAACCTTTTCTTTACTTGGTCCAAGTGTTTTCGGCATATCTGCCTATTGTTGAATCTGACCACTATGACCCTATTCCCCTCTTTGCCAATTACGGTGCCCTCAAGCCACTTGGGTCCCAAAGCATGGTTAAGAACAAATACCAGGTCATCAATTTCTATACACCTCCCCCTTGGTTTCGATCATGGCACTCGGTTTGGGACTGGCGCTTGCCCTCAACAATGTCTGCCTGGGCTGGATGAATGAGGGACAGCCGCGTTTTAAGCGTGCGTTTCATGAGTAGTTCCGCTGGCGGGACTCCAGTGAGCGAATGCGGGCGGGACCTGTAGGCCAGCAGGAGGCGTGATAGGCGGTGCTGAAGGGAGGGTCCTTGGATACGGAGCATGCCCTGTTTTATGACTTGGACCGCACGTTCCGCCTGGCCATTGGAAGCCGGCTTGAATGGCGCTGTCCGGACGTGTTTGATGCCATTACCCGACATAAACTCCTGGTGAAGCATGAGCCAGTCGCTGACCAGAATGTCTGGCAAGCCATGGGTCGCGAAAACTGTGCGCAGACTCTCCACTGTGATGGATGTCGTGCACGAGTTTAATATGATGCACTCGATCCATTTCATATAAGCATCGACAACGATCAGGAACATTTTTCCCATGAACTTGCCCGTGGAATGGCCACGGACCGAGGGGGGCCTCCCTGGGGGCATTGCCCAGCTGGGCACACGTCGTGCACCTGCGAACCCAGTGTTCCAGGTCTGAGTCAATTCCCAGCCACCATGACCGGGCAATGGCCTTCATTAGCACGGTGCCAGGGTGCTCGCTGTGGAGTTCCCTGATGAATGCTTCCCTTCCTTCCTGGGGCATGACGACCCGGCTGCCCCATAGCAGACAGTCGGCTTGGATGGAGAGCTCATCCATCCGTCTGTGAAACGGTCTGACCTCCTTGGGGCATGCCCCGTGTGTGGGCATCCAATTCCCAGTCAGAACACATTTCTTTATCATGGACAGGAGGGGGTCTCTGTTGGTGCAGATTTTGATCTGGCGGGCTGTGATGGGGGAGCCTGCGGTGTCAAAAGCCTCAACGACCATGACCATCTCAGCGCTCTGCTCAGACATCCCCTCAGTGGTAGCCAGTGGGAGCCTGCTTAGCGCGTCAACGCAATTCTCAGTGCCTGGCCGGTGCCGTATGGTGTAGTCATACGCAGCCAACGTGAGAGCCCATCGCTGTATGCGAGCTGACGCATTGGCCTTGCTGTCGGTCAACAGGGATGTTAACTGCTTGTGGTCCGTTACTAGCTCGAACAGCCTACCGAAAAGGTACTGGTGCATCTTTTTCACACCGTAAACACAAGCGAGTGCTTCCTTTTCGACCATGCCCTATCCACGCTCTGCCTGGGAGAGCGACTTGGAGGCATAAGCCACCGGTTGGAGTCGGCCATCATTACTCTGCTGCAACAAGCACCCAACCCCATAGGATGATGCATCACATGTTAAAACCATTTTTTTTTTTTTAAAACAGGGGTCGTACAAGGTCAACAGCTTGTTAGAACAAAGGAGGTGCCGCGCTCTACTGAAAGCCCGTTCTTGACCGTCCCCCCCAAAACCATTCACAACCTTTACGCAAGAGCACGTTTAACGGCTCCAACAATGTGCTTAAGTTCGGCAGCAAGTTCCCAAAATAGTTCAATAGTCCCAGGAATGATCGCAACTCCGATGTGTTGCCGGGCCTGGGCGCCCGGCGGATCGCCTCCGTTTTAGCTTCGGTGGCCGAATCCCACCTGCGGCAACTCTCCTGCCCAAAAACTCAACCTCTGGGACCAAAAACACACATTTGGGCTTTTGCAACCGCAAACCGACCTGGTCCAGTCAGCGTTGCACCTCCCCACAGGTTTTGGAGGTGTTCCTCGGTGTATCGACTTATTAGGATGTCGTCTTGGAATACGATCGTTCCAGGAATGAATTTAAGCAAGCTTTCCATGTTCCTCTGAAAGATAGCGGTCGCCGAACGAATGCCAAACGGACACCTGTTGTAGATAAATAGCCCCTTGTGCGTCGTGATGGTGGTCAGAAGCCTGGATTCTTCAGCCAGTTCCTGAGTCATGTAGGCCGAAGTGAGGTCCAACTTGGTGAACAGCTTGCCACCTGCCAGCATGGCAAAGAGGTCCTCTGCTCTCGGAAGTGGATATTGGTCCTGCAGTATCACTCGGTTGATGGTGGCCTTGTAGTCGCCACAAATCCTGACCGAGCCATCCGCTTTGAGAACAGGAACGATGGGGCTCGCCCAGTCACTGAATTCAGCTGCCGAGATTATGCCCTCTCTGAGCAGCCTGTCCAATTCACTTTCAATTTCTCATGCATCACATATGGCACCGCTCTGGCTTTGTGGTGCACTGGTCTGGCATCCGGGGTGATGCGTATCACTACTTTGGTGCCCTTGAAAGTCCCGACACCTGGTTGAAACAATGCCCCGAATTTCTATAGGACCTGTGAGCATGAGCTTCGCTCCACGGATGAAATGGCGTGCACATCCCCCCCATTTCCAGTTCATCTCGGCTAGCCAGCTCCTCCCCAAAAGTGCGGGGCCGTTTCCCGGGACAATCCAGAGTGGCAGCCATTATGTGTTACCACCAAGTTTGCACTGCCTAGCACTGGGATGGTCTCTTTGGTGTACGTCCGTAGCTGCGTGTCAATGTGTTCTAGTTTTGGCCTGCTAGCTGTGTGTGGCCATAGTCTCTCAAATTGTTGGGCGCTCATAAGGGACTGGCTGGCTCCTGTGTCCAGCGCCATGCGCACCAGGATGCCATTCAATAAAACTTTCATCGTCATGGGTGGCATTTTGGTATATGAGCTGTGGACGTCAGCCACATGAACCCGCTGAACTTTGCCCCAAACATCATCCTGCATTGCAGACCACTCGTCTGGTTCCTCTGTCTCGTAGACTAGCCTCACTACAGCCTTCCTGCACATTCTGGCCAAGTGTCCACTGATGTTGCAATTCCTACAGATAAATTGCTGGAACCTGCAGCTTTTCGCAGTATGTCTACCCCCACACCTCCAGCATGAGCTGAGGTTGTTGTTAACAAAAGGGCTGTTACCAGGCATTCCTCTCTCATTGCCCCTTTGGTTGTTTCTAAGCGCTCTGATGGTGGGTGTCAATGGTCCCATCACGGGACACATTGTTCCTCGAGATGGCATGAATTGCTGATCCCCTTTCCATTGTCCCTGTTGCGGGCCCACCCTAGCGTCTGTTGCTGCCTGGCCAGTTTCAAAATGCCCTTGCCTGCCTGCGGGGTCCTGAGCCACATTCACAATGTTAACTCCCTGGTCCATCGCCACGTTGGAACCAGAGCTGCGCGCGAAAATTTGCTTGATCTCCTCTTCCCATGAAGGTCTGAGCTATCAACGCCACCCCTTCTAAAGTCAGGTCCTTGGTCTCTGAGTTTCCTGAAAATCCCAGCATGACTAATGCCCTCAATGAAGAAATCCCTTAACATCTCCCCCCTGCAGGCATCTGTGAACTTAGAAGCTGGCCAAGCGCCGCAACAAAGTCAGAGATAAGAACATAATAAGAATTAGGAACAGGAGCAAGCCATCTAGCCCCTCGAGCCTGCTCCGCCATTCAACAAGATCATGGCTGATCTGGCCGTGGACTCAGCTACTTACCCGCCCGCTCCCCATAACCCTTAATTCCCTTATTGGTTAAAAATCTATCGATCTGAGATTTGAATACATTCAATGATCTAGCCTCAACTGCTTCCTTGGGCAGAGAATTCCACAGATTCACAACCCTCTAGGAGAAGAAATTCCTTCTCAACTCGGTTTTAAATTGGCTCCCCCGTATTTTGAGGCTGTGCCCCCTAGTTCTAGTCTCCCCGACCAGTGGAAACAACCTCTCTGCCTCTATCTTGTCTATCCCTTTCATTATTTTAAATGTTTCTATAAGATCACCCCTCATCCTTCTGAACTCCAACGAGTAAAGACCCAGTCTACTTAATCTATCAACATAAGGTAACCCCCTCATCTCCGGAATCAGCCGAGTGAATCGTCTCTGTACCCCCTCCAAAGCTAGTATATCCTTCCTTAAGTAAGGTGACCAAAACTGCACGCAGTACTCCAGGTGCGGCCTCACCAATACCCTATACAGTTGCAGCAGGACCTCCCTGCTTTTGTACTCCATCCCTCTCGCAATGAAGGTCAACATTCCATTCGTCTTCCTGATTACCTGCTGCACCTGCAAACTAACTTTTTGGTATTTATGCACAAGGACCCCCAGGTCCCTCTGCACCGCAGCATGTTGTAATTTCTCCCCATTCAAATAATATTTCCTTTTACTGTTTTTTTTCCCCCCCAAGGTGGATGACCTCACATTTTCCGACATTGTATTCCATCTGCCAAACCTTAGCCCATTCGCTTAACCTATCCAAATCTCTTGGCAGCCTCTGTGTCCTCTACACAACCCGCTTTCCCACTAATCTTTGTGTCATCTGCAAATTTTGTTACACTACACTCTGTCCCCTCTTTCAAGTCATCTATGTATATTGTAAACAGTTGTGGTCCCAGCACCGATCCCTGTGGCATACCACTAACCACCGATTTCCAACTTGAAAAGGACCCATTTATCCCGACTCTCTTTGTTAGCCAGCCAATTCTCTATCCATGCTAATATATTTCCTCTGACTCCGCGTACCTTTATCTTCTGCAGTAACCTTTTATGTGGCACCTTATCGAATGCCTTTTGGAAATCTAAATACACCACATCCATCGGTACACCTCTATCCACCATGCTCATTATATCCTCAAAGAATTCCAGTAAATTAGTTAAACATGATTTCCCCTTCATGAATCCATGTTGCGTCTGCTTGATTGCACTATTCCTATCTAGATGTCCCGCTAATTCTTCCTGAATGATAGCATCAAGCATTTTCCCCACGACAGATGTTTTGTCCCTCCCGACGCCGGTGTGTGTAGAACCGGTGCCGGGCCATGTGTGCGCGACTCGCCGGTTTGAGATGCTCACTGATCAGCTGGCTGAGCTCTTCGAAGGACTTGTCCACCAGCTTCTCGGGTGCGAACAGGTCTTTCATCAGCGCATATGTCTTTGGTCCACAGCTGGTCAGTAGATGCGCCCTCCACTGGTCAGCCACTGCCGCTCCCAGCCAGTCCTTCATGACGAAACTCTGCTGGAGTCTCTCAACAAAGTCGTCCCAGTCCTCACCCACACAGTGACGTTCCTCTGTGCTACGGGTGGCCATCCTCGTGGTTCGGTGATTCCCATTACTCGTCGCCGAATGTGATGTCCCTGCACCTTGCTACTGAATCACACGAGGCATGTATTGCAGACACGGTCACTGCGTGACCTTCCTTTATTCCCAGGACCAAGAAGTGATGACCCTGCGTGGGACCTCCCTTTAAATACCTGAGTGCCCAGGTGAGGAGTGATTCCCACAAGTTCAAGAAGTGCATTTCCAGGACATATATACAGTGTACAGTGTAGTTGTATGAAGGTTACAGTTACATGAAGGTTACAGTTGTATGAAGGTTACATACATGATAGTTACCTCCAGACTTAACTTTTCCAATGCTCTCCTGGCCTACCTCCCACCTTCCAAAAAATTGAGCTCTTCAAAAACACCGCTGCCAGTATCCTAACTCACACCAAGTACCATTCATCCATCACCCCTGTGCTCACCAACTTACATTGGCTCCCAGTCCAGCAAAATCTCAATTTTAAAATTCTCATCCTTGTTTTCAAATCCCTCCATGGCCTCTCACCTCCCCATCTCTGTAACCTCCTCCAGCCCTACAACCCTCTGAGCTCTCTGTGCTCATCCAATTCTGGCCTCGCGCATCCCGTAAATTAATTGCTCCACCATTGGTAACCATGCTTACACCTACCTGAGCTCCAAGCTCTGGAATTGTCTCCCTAAATCTCTTCGCCTCTCTCTCCTCCTTTAAGGTGCTCCTTAAAACTTACCTCTTTGACGAAGCTTTTAGTCACCTGTCCTAATATTTCACGTGGCTCGGTGTAAAATTTTGTTTGATAACACTCCTGTGAAACACCTTGGCACACATTATAAGTTAAAAGACACTTATAAATGCAGGTTGTTGTGTCCTTAGTAATGGGGGTCCCGATCGCGTGTCGCTGCCGATGGGGGTCCCGATCGCGTGTCAAACAAAAACCGCGTCTCATGTTTTTTGACCCAATGGTTTAGAGCAAGCGCCTAGAATTATCTCTGCTCTCTCCGCACTCTAATTCCAGCAACTCTGCCTCATTGGGAGGCTTATCATGTAACAATGGGTTCTTTCGCTCCCCGACACTGAGCAACTTCACCTCCTTTCCTGTGCAGTCTGTCCTTTTATGCATATTGCATTTCCCTCCACCACTGGGCTCAAGATCCCTACTATACTTCCCAACTGCCACAATAGCCTTGTGTTCAGTATATTCCAACTTGCACACATGTAGACTGAACCTATCCTTCACAGCATTCCTTTTCTAATTTGATCGGTTTTATTATCTCCCCTCCTACAACACCGGTTTAAATCCTTCCCCACTGCCTTGTTTAGCCGCTCCACAAGGAGTCTGGCACTAGTCCAGTTCAAGTGAGTCATGAGTTGATGAATGCAATCCGTTTCCGTCTGACCGGGCCAGCACAAGCCAGCGGGAGTAGTCCTGAGATTACCCTTGCGATCGTGCCCTCCAATCTGGATTCTAACCCCCTACAAAACCTCCATCCCACTCTTCCCTGTATTATTGGTTGCTGAATGCACCATGAATTCTAGATGGATTCCCTCCTATCCTTTAGAGAGGCAAACAAGCACATCTATTTCTCCTATATGGAATCCCCTTAACGCACATCTTGTGGATAGCATCTCTTTTCCCCATGGGTAACCCTTTGCTCCACGGTGCTGTTGTGTCGCTCTGTGACTTCATCCCGGTCCTCTCATCGGTGTCAAGACAGTACACCCACAGGACAAGTCCAGACTCTAGTGTTTTCCCATGGCAGTTCCCCTGAGGATAATTATGCAATTCTCTCCCCCCTTCCTCTCTGCTTCACCAATTACCCCATGTGTGGGGTGACCCCAATGTATGTTCCAGAAACCTTTCGTGCCCGTGTTTAGGGAAGCGCAACCAGCCTGTCCCCAGCTCCGCATTCCGCTGGTTGTGTACCGGTTATGTGCAGATCCAGGGTACTCCCCATCTCACGTGCACACTCACACCCATCACTGGTCCAGTTCTTGGCCCCATCTCTATACCCCTAAGCTGTTGTGCTGCTCACAAGCATTAACTTTGGAATAATTTTCTTGCATACCTGCCCTGGTCCTAGGTTCAGGCTCTCCTCCTTCGCACCGAACTTCCTCTCACCTTCTCAGTTCAAATTCACTGTTACCTTTTCATACAGTCGGGCTCTGGGAGCTGAAATGCCCTCCCACTTGCACGCCAACTAATTTTACGAGTTACTTTCAACATGGTTAGGTTGGCCTCTCGCTGCTGCTTACTGGCTAAACACAATTTAAAATGCCTCGTGTCTTAATCCTTCGGTCTTTATTTCAATATACTCTTGTTAAACCAACTCTTTATACCCTAACTGCTCTGTCGAGCAAACAGTTGTTTTGGGGTCGTGGGAGGAAATGACAAACCAGTGCTGGTTCGTTGGCACTCAGAGACAACACGGCCCCTAACCTGCTCCTGCCTTCCACTCCGTGACTTCTCTATCGACGACAGTATATCCCCCTTGCTGTGCCAGGGGAAGGAGACTGCGGAAAGCCCCTCACTGCCCATTATGCCAGGGCAAGGATACACCAGATAACCCCCTCACTGCCCAGATGCCAGTGCCCGGAGACAACACCATGCTCCTGATCTGCCCACAACGGCAGGGGAAGGAGGTTGTGTAGTTGGGAAGATTGATAAAAAATAACCATGCATTAAATAAATGAGTGCGTACTCACCCGTTTCAATTCACGTCTGCTGGGACTGCCACTGTAACGTGGCCCCAAACTGCTAGTGCGATCCCTGTGGGGACGGGCTGATGTCAGACAGTCCTCCCCTTCATGTCATGTGGCTGTTATGAGCAGGAAGTACGAGTTATTAATAGGAGTGTGTGTTTGCAGCTGTGAGTGTGTACACAGCTACTCCACGGACATCTGCAGCCTCGCCGCTACAGGCAGCAAGGCGGGCTTTTAACCTCCAACACCTGCACTGGTCGGCACCAGCAGCAATCTTACTGACTAGATTTGGACTTAAGGCTGCACTAACATTTAAAATACTGCCGTTTCTTCTTCATTGATCTGCTGGTCAGTATAGGGGCCGCTCTCAATTGACAATCAATTTCAATAAAGATACAAAGTGAAATTAAGGAAGAAGACAACAACCAGCGCAGGTGCCTGGCTGTTGGGAGAGAGGACAGAGAGTGGACACCTGGGCCGGGATACACAGGAACTGCGATTGAACATGTCCTGTGCTCATGAGTCCAAGTCTCTTTTTTTCCCATCGTAACCCTTACCCTGCTGAATGAATAGTAACTGCACGGTTACACAGGGAGAACCCTTACTCTGCTGAATGAATAATAACTGCACTGTTACACTGAGTAACCCTTACTCTGCTGAATGAACAGCAATTCTGCATTTGTCTTTAAAATTGGTTCGTTGGATGTGGACTTCACCAGCATTTATTGCCCAAGCTTAGTTGCCTGAGGGCATTGAGTCAATCTCTCAGTGTGGGACTGGAGTCGTGTGTCGGTCCAGACCGGGTAAGGGCAGCAGATTTCCTTCCCTGAAGGACATTAGTGAACCAGTTGGGTTTTTACAACAACCTTTAATGGTCATTTTCTAGTGCCAGTCCACAAATGACTAGATTTGTTGAATTCATATTCATGACTTGAACTGAATGCCTGTCCAGTACCACTGTACACAATGCTTGTTACACAGCAACATCTATGACAAGTTATGAGACACAGATCCTGGACAGCTACCTTGAGAATGAAACTATAGTTCAATCATGGAAATTATAGCATCAAAGGCGGCCATTCAACCCATCATGCCTGCTCAACTGCTCACTCCACATCTGAGCTGTCTACTCTAATCCCATTTCCTGCTCTTTCCCTGGACCAATGTTTTCCCTATGGTGCGCAGGCACGCACCAATCGGGAGGTTCCGCACAGGCCACTTACCAGCTGCTGCCGCTAGAAGGTATCGCACATGCCCAGCCACAGAAAATTTAAAGGGACCACACACAAACTGCAAATTAGAGCGAATATTATCCTGGACCCTTTAATATTGGCCTGAAAATTGCAGCATCGCCGGGTGCATACGATGTGCGCATACACCCGAAGAGGCCCTCGCAAATGTCAGTTCTGTGTGTGTGTTGCGCATGCGCCGGGAACCAGCTTTTGCGATGTCAAAATGCCTTTCGACAGATCGCACCGCGTCCCTACAGGAAGGACATTCGCGGGTGGAGACTTATGCTATTTGCTCAATTCTTGCTCAGCAAATGTCCTTCAAACTCTTACGCCTGGTAAAAGCTGTCGTCCGGCCTACTTTTACAAGTGTAAGTTTTAAAGGAGAAAAATGAAATGTTACTTATTTTTATATTAAAAACCCTGTCAATGTAGGTATGTTTATTTTTAACTATTAAAACATTTTTTTAAATTTATTTTAAACACAAATTTTTCTCTTAAAAAAATTAATAGAAATAAAATCTTTTAAAGTGATGTTTTTTTTAAATTTATGTTTCTTTTTTAATTTGATTTTAGGAGTATTCTCATTGATAGTAATAGGAGCTGGGAGCTCGCATTATTATGACTGAAAATACAGGTTGAACCTCCCTTATCCTCCCTCGGGACCTGGCCTGTTCTGGATAAGGGATTTTTCCGGACGAGGAGTGGTCACGTTAAACTGAATGGTACAGGTACTGAGCAAGGGGATATCGGGGCTAGCTTGGGGCTGGGGGGGCAGCAAAGAGATCGCGGGGTCAGGCCAGTGATTGAGGGAGTTGACAGCGAGGAAGGACTTCAATTTGTTCATGTCGGAGTTCTGCTCATGCACCACCCAGTGGCCGGGAATGGTTCTGGACGAGGGGTGGTTCCGGATAAGGGAGGTTCAACCTGTACTACATTGTGATTGGTGGTCCAGGCCCACGTGGTTCCAGGATACACATACGATCCTGGAAGACCTGTTTCCCTACGCTGGACTGTGAAACTAGGCCTCTGAGTGCAATCCTATGTTCCTCCGGGACCACCAGGTATTTTCGATAACATTTTTTCGGTCAGAGGCATTCACCCGCAGGAAGCCTCCAACCGCAATTTCTTCCCATTATTTCCTCGAATTCCCTTTTAACTGGTCAACACTTTCCTCCAAATGGATGTGCGTTGTACTGAATAGCGATCGATCATGAAGTAACAGATGTCAGACTTCAAATAACACAGTTTCCCAATAACCCGGACATTGCTTTCAAGAAGTAGAGTCAACAGCACTGTTTCTACACATTCGTTCAAACAGAAATCGGTCAGCACATAATGAGAAGATTCTAGTATCAAATTCGTTATTTGGGATGAGTATGTTTTTAAAAAAATGTTCTAAAGCCTCCATACTGCCCATTTCAAAAGAGAAATAAATAACTTGCATTTATATAGTGTCTTTCATGACCTCAAGACATCTCAAAGTGCTCCACAGCCAATGAAGTATGTTTGAAGTATAGCTACACACTGCAAGACCCCACAAACAGCAATGAGATAAATGACCAGATAATCAGTTTTAGTGATGATGGTTGAGGGATAACTGTTGACCAAAATACCTTGAGAACGCCACTACTCTTCCCCGAACAGTGCCACAGGATTTTTTACATCCACCAAAGAGGCCACATCCACATCTCATTCGAAAGATGGTAACTCCGATAGTGCAGCAGTGTGTCGAAGTGTCAGCCTAGATTATGTGTTCAAGTCTCTGGAGTGGGCTTGAACCCACAACCTTCTGACTCGGAGGGGAGAGGGCTGGTCACTGAGCCACAGTCTTATCCTCTTTATAGCTGCCAAGTCTGTCCTTGTAAGCAGCTCATTAATTGTGATTGGGCACTTGACGTTTGTGCGGCTGGGACCTTGGAGTGCCATTAGTGGAATGTGACTGCTCGATTTAACGATGTTGATTGTGACGTTGGACTGAGATCTGCGGCAGTCACTTCAGGGTCGGAGAGACTCTTGTTGGCAGTTTCAGCCTGTGGGTTTTCGCCCCCTTTGGGATATTGAGTATGATGCAGGAAGGAACAGGTTTTGCGGGCTGAATGATTTATCGTTGTTAAGATGACTGAAATATATAGGGTGAACCTGTGTATTATAAATGGTCTCTGAGGCAGGAATTCAGGGGGTCATAGGCTAGTGGAATGGGCGGACACGGGGCAGAGGAAATTTAACGCAGAAAAGTGCAAAGTGATGCATTTTGGTAGGAAGAACAAGGCAGGTTGAGAAAGCGGTTTAAAAAGCATAAATAGAGGCATAGAGTACAAAAGCAAGGAAGTGATGAACGTTTATAAAACACAGGTTCGACCTCAACGGGGGTATTGTGTCCAATTCTGGGCACCGCACTTTAGGAAGGATGTGAAGGCCTCAGAGAGGGTGCAGAAAAGATTTAAAAGAATGGTTCCAGGGATGGGGGATTTCAGTGATGTGGATAGACTGGAGAAGCTGGGGTTATTCTCCTTGGAACAGAGAAGGTTGAGAGGAGATTTGATAGAGGTGTTCAAAATCATGGGGGTCTGGACAGAGTAGATCGAGAGAAACTGTTCCCATTGGTGGAAGGATCGAGAGCCAGAGGACACATGTATCAGGGCAGTGACTGTGTTTCAGACCTTCTCCACGGTCAATTGAATTTCTAGAAATGGAAATAGGCCCCGACAAGCTCATTTCTTGTTGATTGAACCAACCCTGCCTTCTCTCCCTTTCCCTCAACCCTGCCTTCTCTCCCTTTCCCTCAACCCTGCCTTCTCTCCCTGTCGCTCAATTTGCTTTTCCTCCAAAATCACATCTAATTGTCTTTTTGCCCAATTTATTCTGCGCTTCAGAGTCTTTGTCTAAAATGTTCCCCAGCTTCTCTTCTTACTTCCCCGATGTTGGGGAAGTCCAGAACCAGGGGACATAGTCTTAGGATAAGGGGTAGGCCATTTAGGACTGAGATGGGGAGAAACTTCTTCACAGAGTTGTTAACCTGTGGAATTCCCTATCGCAGAGTTGTTGATGCCAGTTCATTGAATATATTCAAGAGGGAGTTAGATATGGCCCTTACGGCAAAGGGGATCAAGGGGTATGGAGAGAAAGCAGGAAAGGGATATTGAGGGAATGATCAGCCATGATCTTATTGAATGGCGGTGCAGGCTCGAAGGGCCGAATGGCCTACTCCTGCACCTATTTTCTATGTTTCTATGTTTACGATGGAGAGGAGAAGCTCAGCTCAGGATCAAATAGGGCACCACAGTTGTGGTGAGGTTCAATCTGAGACAATGGCCAGGGAGGGGGATGGAATCAGTGCAAATGGAAGGGAGTTTGCAGCAGGGGCTTAAGACGGCTTCAGTTTTCCCAATACCCTGTATTTAACTGCAAGAAACTGCAATTCATCCAAGACGCCTCACAGCAGAGGCAGTGAAGGGGCTGAGAGAGGTTGTGGAGAAGTAGAGCTGGCTGTCATCAGCAGAACTGTGGAATCTGACCCCGTGTCTTTGGATAACGTTGCCAAGGGGCAACATTGAGATGAGAAAGAGGACGGCACCAAGATTGATTCTTGGGGGACTTGAGGAAATGGTGTAGGGCGGGAAGAGAAGCCATTGCTGGAAATTAACTGGCTAAAACTGAACTTGGGCAACTGGATGCCAATTGGGGCCAGTGGCTGCTGGTCAATGTCCAAGTATTTAGCCTTTAATACAGTGTCAAGAGTTAAGTAATGAAATGAAACCGCCATCATCTGATCAAGCGGACATCGTTACTGCTTCTCGTTTTCACCTCCTGAAAGTCCCTGGGTGTGTTGCAAGCTGATAAACCCAGTGTGAGACAAAGAAGTACCAGAAAGCAGTGACTTCTGTGTTTATCAGGGAGCGCAGCTGTGTCCGCACTTGGGACATCTGTGAGGCAGGAAGTGCATTGCTACCATAATTGTGGGTTAAAAGCCTCGGTGCTCATCGAGAGAGACTCGGTACTTTTTGGTCCTGTTTCTACAGCTTGTCTTCCTTCTTCACTGTGACCATGCAAACTGTTTAGAGGAAAGAGACTGTTAAACACTTCCCGTTGTACAAGAGAAGCAGCGTCCGATTCATTTATAGCTTCTCCTCCCTGGGTCTAAGCCGAGACCTCTCCTTCTGGTACATGTCTCTGTACATCGATTAAATCAGCCCAGAATTTCTTGGAAAATTTCACAATTGCACCGTTTTTCCTTCCAAGGATATCTACGTGTAACTGATTTGTGGCAATTTTACACCAAAACATCAGTACTCGCAAATTTCCTCGATCATTTGCGCTGCTCCGAGATGTCCATTCATTTACATAGCTCCGCACCCAATTTGAAACATTCCTGGATTTACACCAATAGCGCGCTGCCATAGATAGATTTACAGCCTAAAGTTTAGGCTCAGCACACTCCTGATATCAGCGTAACGGATTTCTGGAGTTTGGTGCTATTCTTTGCAACGTTTTGTCAATTTTTCTTACAGACCCAAATTGTAGGACACGACTGAGGTTAAACAGAAAGAACGAAGAGGAGATAAATCAGGAAGCAGTGATTGGATAAGACTAAGATCTGGTTTTAAACGCCTGTAGTTTGTAGAAGGAAGATGGAGCGGGGGGGTGAAGAGTTCCACTGTTTTGATGTCCTGGGAAAGAATTAATTAAGGATAAAAGGCCCTGCATTAAGTCTTTGTCGACACAAGGAGGAGCAAGTACCTGGAACTTGAGGCACAAGAGAGGGATGGTCAGAGGAGAAATTACAATAGTGGTACAGTCTTCGTAAAATGGAGAAAGACAAGGTTTGCAGTGGCGAAGAGGGCCAAGTCCGGCAGCCAGAGAGAGATCACCCATCAGACAACAAGCTCGCTCTTATACCCTGTGCAAAAGTGGGGTAGTGGGGGGGGGGGGGGGGGGAGAAATGAGATGAGTACACTCTATTCCAGTTCCACACAGTTCTGTTATTACATGCTGATTACAATGTGTGTAATGGACTCTCCTGCTTACATCACAAGAAGTCACACTGTCCGATTCGAACTGCACTCTTTCGCCTTGTGCTGGCCTCCCTCACTAGAGTAAAGCAGGCCTTGTGCACTGGGCTCATTATCTTCAATTAACGAAATCATCTGACGCACACAACCCCAGCAGGACTGCATTCAGCTCTCGGTTTCCAAATAACGCACAGTAATCACTACACCAAGTTCTGATCATCACACATTGCATCATGATCCAATCAGAAATTCCAGCAGAGGCCCAGTGTGTGGCTCAGTGCTAGCTCCACTTCACAGCTGCTTACTGTAATCCCTGCTATTAGATCCCCCTTAACCTTCTCTAACTACAGCTCCAGTTTTCCAAATCTCCCATTCCAGTAAATACCTTTTCCGTGGCTCCAATACCCGTTCAAAAATGGGGAGCCCACAACTGCGCACAGTGTACTCCACCACCGTCCATACAGATTCTTCATCACCTCCTCGCCCCGGGATCTGTGCATCAATTGCCCCCTCCCCGAGAACTGTGCATCAAATCCCCCCACCCAGAGATCTGTGCATCAGGCCCCCCCCCCCAACCCTGGGATCTGTGCATCAATTGCCCCCTCTCCGAGATCTGTGCATCAGGCCCCCCCCCCCACCCTGGGATCTGTGCATCAATTGCCCCCTCCCCGAGATCTGTGCATCAGGCCCCCCCGCCCCTCACCCCGAGATCTGTGCATCAGGCCCCCCCACCCCGAGATCTGTGCATCAATTCCGCCCACCCAGAGATCTGTGCATCAGGCACTCTCCCTCCCCCACCCCCTTCCCCCTCCCGCCCCGAGATCTGTGCATCAATTCCCCCCCCCCCACCACACAAGATCAGAGAATTTCACTGTTTAGGATATTTTCTGCTCTCTGCTGTACCACTTGACATTTGTTTCTGTGGAACTCCTGCAGTCTTCCCTATGCTACTTCATGTTTGCCGCACCCTCTAATTCAGTATCAGCAAATTTTGATATTTTCTCTATCTCAATAATACATATACGTAGAATCAAAGTATTGACCACGCTCGATCAACTCCAATGGATGGGCCACATCTTCCGCAAGCCCGATACTAGACTCCTAAAACAAGCGCTCTATTTGGAGCTCCGACACGGCAAGCGAGCCCTAGGTGGGCAGAGGAAACGCTTCAAGGACACCCTCAAAGTCTCCATGAAAAAGTGCAACATCCCCACTGACACCCTGGCCCAAGTCCGCTCAAAGTGGAGGAAGAACATCCGGGAAGATGCCGAACACTTTGAGTCTCCTCGCCGGGGGCAAGCGGAGGCCATGCGCAAACAGTGGAAGGAGCGCACAACAGCCCAAGCACCCCACCCACCCGTCGCCTCATCCAACGTCTGCTCCACCTGTGACAGAGACTGTAGGTCCTGCATCGGACTCGTCACCCAAGAACTCATTTTTAGTGTGGAAGCAAATCATCCGAGGGACTGCCTGAGAGAGATAAATGGATGTGCGTATATACACACACAGCGAGCCAGTTACAGATACAAAGGAAGTAGAACACAGAACCTGTGTACCACCAGCTGCCTCTTGCCAATCTGAGAAACATTCATTTAGTTCAACTTTGTCTTCAATCCATGAAGCTACTCTGCCTGAAATAATACGGTCCCCAATGCTAACAAGTCTCTTATGCAGCATTTTAACAAAAGCTATTTGATAATCCAAATATTACACTCTAATCATTGCACTGCACAGTAAATATTACACTGCACAGTTCACATTTATCCTGATTGTTACAATCTACAATACAGATTATTTGCATTTTACACATTACACTGGTATTTGTACTGCATTGTACAGATTTACACTGATAGCACTGCTGTTAGTTTGATTGGACACGGCGCACATTACAAATACACTGCATCAATTACATTAATCACATTCATTGTAGACATTGTCTGATTGCACTATATTGCACAAATGTATACTGATTACACAGCACTGTAACCATCACATTGCACCATGCACAACACTGATTATGCTACAAACTTCACTGTCAATATACTGCACTCTACATATTACACCGATCCATAAATATTACACTGATTACATTGCAATGCCCACATTAATCTGAAGTACACATTCACTGTGCTCTGCACATTGCAATACAGGTATACAGATTACACTATATGGTGCACTTTGCACGCAACATGGCACAGTAGATGTAGAGACCAAATTTCACTGTACACTGATTAGACCGCATTTGTACACATTACGCCGATTACACCACATCACACGCCAATTACAAAGGAACATAGGAACAGGAGGAGGACATTCAGCCCCTCAAGCCTGTTCCACCATTCAATGAGATCATGGCTGATCTGTGACCTAACTCCATATACCCATCTTTGCCCCATATCGCCCAATATCTTTGGTGAACAAAAATCTATCAATCTCAGATTTAAAATGAACAATTGACCCAGCATCAATTGCTGTTTGCAGGAGAGAATTCCAAACTTCTACCACCCTGTGTGTGTAGAAGTGTTTCCAAATTTCACTCCTAAAAGGTCTGGCTCTAATTTTTAGACTATGCTCTCTCATCCTAGAATCCCCAACCAGCGGGAATAGTTTCTCTATCTACCCTATCTGTTCCCCTTAAGATCCTGAAAACTTCGATCAGATCACCCCTTAACCACCTAAATTCTAGGGAATACAACCCTAGTTTGTGTAATATCTCCTTGTAACTTTACCCTGAAGTCCGGGTATCATTCTGGTAACCTACACTGCACTCCCTCCGAGGCCAACATATTCATCCTACGGTGTGGTGCCCAGAACCCCAGGTGTGGTCTAACCAGGGTTTGTATAGCTGCAGTATAACCTCTACCCCCTTGTATTCTAGTCCTCTAGATATAAATGCCAGCATCCCATTAGCATTTTTGATTGGTCTGGAAATCCCAGCCTCCCCGGGTCCGTACGTAGTGTCTACGGACCAAGGGAGGCATCTCAAAAGCCAGTTTTCAGCTCACAATGTGCATGTGCTGAAAACCGGCTTTTCCGATCCGTCAAGCTGGAGCTCGACAGATCCAACGCATATCGGGTGCGAGGACATTTGCAAGGGCAAGATTGTGGGATTTACCCATATCTTGTCCAGCAAATGTCCTCAAAACTCCTGCACCTAATAAAAGCAGGCGCATAGCCTACTTTTACAGGCGTAAGAGTTTTAAAAACATACAAAAATAACATTTTAAAAACACATTATTGTTTAAAAACCCTTCCCACGAAGGTAAGTTTATTTTTAACCCTAATTACAAAACTTGTTTTTAAAAATTGGAATATATTTTTTTCTAAGGCATTTATTAACTTTAATTTCAATTATATGAGGTGTGTTTTTTTTTATTATGTTTGGTTTTTTTCTCATTAGTAATGAGAACTTGCAGATACAGAGTTCCCATTGCTATTAATGAGAAAGTTGGAGAATACTGTACCTGATTGGTTGAGCAGTCACACGTGACTGCACCGTCTCCGTGGGAACCTGGAGGACGGGAGCGCACTCCGCAGCGCAGGAAGAGAAGGCCTCCCCAATGGAATCCCACGCTCCCCCGGGAGCACCAGGTATTTCCGTAGAAATTTTTCAGGTAGGAGGCATCCGCCCGCGGGAAGCCTCCGACTGCAATTTTTGGTCCATTATTTTCTGTACCTGTACATGACATTTTAATCATCATCATAGGCGGTCCCTCGAACGAGGATGACTTGCTTCCACACGAGTTCACAGGTGTTTCGATGAAGGACCCGATGTTCCAGTCCTGAACTCCAATTGAGGGGGCGGAAGATGCCTGTGCATGGATTTTTTTTAACGTGTGGTGACCGTTGCACACCAGCCACCACACGGACTTGACAGAGCTAGGCCTTTATCCAGTGGCAAGGATTAACCAGGACCAGCTCTGCTGCACAGACCTAGTGCGCACACATATCGCAGTGTGGGCTGGCCCGTGCTGCCCCTGGGCCCAGTACCCTCATTTGCTGCACCTCCGTCACGATCATCCACAATGATGTTATGGGTGGCAATGGTATTGTTCGCGAGTGAATGGGCATTGTCGGGCAAAACATGGGGGCAGTGATTGTACACCATGGGGAACCACGGGCAGTCAGAGAGGGGGAGGAGATAGGAAGGTTCACCTCTCAGTAACGCAGTGGCGATCCATGTACCTGAACCCCCAAGGCTCTTTGGACTTGCATCGTTTTTATACCGCCCGCCGATTACACGCCACCATGCACCAATTACACTGCAGGGTACATTTATACTTGCTACATGGCACTATACACATTGCCCTGAACACTACAAGTATTACACTATATGGTATACTTTACAATCTCATTACACTGCATGAATTGGGCCAGAATTTGCATTCAAAATAACTAACGCTAATGGCGCTCGCCGTTATTTATCGGTAAATGGTACAGCAACTGGAGGTGAGGGCAAATTCGCGATTAAATGCAAATATCCAAAAGTTGCTGTCCAAGTTGCATCGTTCTGCCGTTTGCTTCGCCATGCACTGAATGTCGTGAAGTTACTGTATTTACATCGTGATGAACTAAACCTGCCACAGATATTTAGTGCTAGAAATTAGCAATCTAAGTATCGTTTTAACAATGTGATCATTGTTAATCACTGCCAATCATGGCACTGAAAATTAACTATTACAAGTTGACAGGAGTCACTCCGTTACTTTAAATCTGGCTATTGACCCCTCTGCGAAGGGAAATAGGTCCTTCCTGTCCACTCGGCCCCTCATAATTTTATACACCTCAATCAAGTCGGTGGTTTGGCTGACAAGAGGGGAGTGCTGCCTCCAAAATTGGAATGACATACTGCAAACGGTTTCCACTTATACAACATCACGACACCTCAACCTGATGGCATCAAGGATCATGTACTGGAACGTTCTAATTATCCCCGCGGATCTCTTGGCTGCTGAGTCTCTGGAGGTTTTCCAAGCTGTCAGGCCTGGTTTTAATGTGAGCACACAGTATCTATCTGAATGAAGGTACTGTGAAACAAGTGGTTTAAGAAACAATTGTCTTAACGTTTAGCACCTCGCAACAGTAAATAAATGCAAGTTCTTTCTTTTTTTAAATCCTCCCAAAGATCTCATGTCCATGGGCAAATACTCCCAGCAGGGACCCCACCAGTCTGTGGGCAAATACTCCCAGCAGGGACCCCACCAGTCAGTGGGCAAATACTCCCAGCAGGGACCCACCAGTCAGTGGGTAAATACTCCCAGCAGGGACCCCAAGAGTCTGTGGGTCAATACTCCCACCTGGGATCCCAACAGTCAATGGGCAAATACTCCCGGCAGAGACCCCAACAGTCAGTGGGCAAATACTCCCAGCAGGGACCCCACCAGTCTGTGGGCAAATACTCCCAGCAGTCTAATACACCCGACATCCAAGGTTTACCACCACTGCATGTCAATATGAATCAAGGCAAGAATTGCAACTGATGCTTTAAAAGAACAGGATTTATTTCAGATTCTGTGGGGCTGGAACAATATACAGACTGAGCAGTGCTTTTCATGGGATGCTGACAGCAGCTACGTACTCAGACTACCGAGAATGGGCAAGGTACAAGGGGCCGTCCACGCGTCCTGCCCCAGCTTCACGTATTATGGGGGATAAGTTACCCACACTGTGGGAGAGCGAGTGGCACAGGTACAGGAATTGGACAGCATGCACTGGAAGTGGGGAGAGACAGAACAGTACGAGCAAGAGATCATGCATGGGAGTGAGAATATCTGCATGCGAGCATGTAAATTGGAGCATGTGTGCGCATATGTATGAACATGTATGAATGTTAGTGACTTTATACAAGTTTGTGAAATTCACAAGAAGCTCGGGCACCAGAAAGGTCAGGGCAACATCGCTGGACTCATCCAGGTGCTTCAGGCCACAACCATGATGTACAATAAAGCTGGCCCTCCCAGAGTACAACACCTCTCTACACAAGACACAGACCAGGACACACAGTTCCCAGGTTCCAGGGTGCTCAATGCTCCAATACATAAAACCCAACTCCCTCCTGAAGGCGGAGTACACTGGGCTGGATATTCTCCGTTACCTCACCCAACCCTGTTCTTCATGTACGAGCCTGGACAGTGAGTGTGGCTGGTCACAGTCAAACCTGACCCTGACCTTACCCGATGCCCATGCAAAGATCACTGGATAGCGACCAGGAGCAGGAACCCGGACTGATTATTCCCCACTCTAACCCAGGGGATTGAGGCCAATTTTAGCCCCCACCCTTGGCTGGGACCAACCAACAGCACAGATTTGGGGATGCCCCGATCTGCATAGAAACATAGAAAATAGGTGCAGGAGTAGACCATTTGGCCCTTCGAGCCTGCACTACCATTCAATAAGATCATGGCTGATCATTCCCTCAGTACCCCTTTCCTGCTTTCTCTCCATACCCCTTGATCCCCTTAGCCGTAAGGGCCATATCTAACTCCCTCTTGAATATATCCAATGAACTGGCATCAACAACTCTCTGCAGCAGGGAATTCCACAGGTTAACAACTCTCAGTGAAGAAGTTTCTCCCCATCTCAGTCCTAAATGGCCTACCCCTTATCCTAAGACTATGTCCCCTGGTTCTGGAATTCCCCAACATCGGGAACATTCCTCCCGTACCTAACCTGTCCAGTCCCGTCAGAATCTTATACGTTTCTATGAGATCCCCTCTCATCCTTCTAAACTCCAGTGAATAAAGGCCCAGTTGATCCAGTCTCTCCTCATATGACAGTCCAGCCATTCCTGGAATCAGTCTGGTGAACCTTCGCTGTACTCCCTCAATAGCAAGAATGTCCTTCCTCAGATTAGGAGACCAAAACGCAACACAATATTCCAGGTGAGGCCTCACTAAGGCCCTGTACAACTGCAGTAAGATCTCCCTACTCCTATACTCAAATCCCCTAGCTATGAAGGCCAACATACCATTTGCCTTCTTCACCGCCTGCTGTACCTGCATGCCAACTTTCAATGACTGATGAACCATGACACCCAGGTCTCGTTGCACCTCCCCTTTTCCTAATCTTCCGCCATTCAGATAATATTCTACCTTCGTGTTTTTGCCCCCAAAATGGATAACCTCACATTTATCCACATTATACTGCATCTGCTATGCATTTGCCCACTCACCTAACCTGTCCAAGTCACCCTGCAGCCTCTTTACGTCCTCCTCACAGCTCACACCGCCACCCAGTTTAGTGTCGTCTGCATGGCTCAGTACCTCTCTAGTGGCACTTTTACTCTCAGTTTCAGTGGTGCTTCCCAGCACTGCTATTTCTCGCTGATCACCACATAACTTCACAGGAGACAGGCAGGTTTGTATACTCCGTCTATACCAACTGTGCGCTAACCATCAAACACTCACCGGGATACACATTACTGCAGAATTCTCTGGGGATCATTCCCAGCCCTTTCATACAGGGACACACAGTTCACAATCCTTGCCTTTACTCTGTCAGGATGGTCAGCAGTCCTTACACAGTGTCAGGATGGCAACTTTACAACAGAAACTAAATAAAAACTGGCCAAGAGAAATTAATCTGCAGCTCGGGAGTTGGGAGTAAATCTCACTCCCTGCAGTGGATCAGCTGTTAAGCCCATCAGAAATGAGTTTCCCAGAGCAGCTCGTGCCGGAGGAGGCTCGGTTTCTGGCCGAGCCTTTAGCTAAGGGAGGTGGTGCGTGTGTTGTGGGTGGAGATGCACTTTCTGCCACAGGGGAAGTGGCAGGCCTGCGCTGAGTGATAAAGCTTAGAGACAGCAGCAGTTTCCCAGCCAGGAACCAGCTGTGACCAAACCCAGCGTCTCTTCCCCTCCTGTAATTGCGGCACCAGCTTCCCCCAACTTCCCTCTCGACAGAAACTAGTGTCCGTGCTGGGGTACCTGGATCACAGGCGGAGGTCCAGAGACCACCCCACACCCCCAACCACTGAAGCTCATTATTGAATAGGGTTAGGAGCACAGATTCAAGCCAACTAAACACGGGTTTAGTCGTCCCTCAAATCACCGATGAGAAAATAGCACGTTGAAAGCAGATATCAATAACAGGGCAGGGTAGAGCTGGTAACTTCCCTTTACAGTGCATATAAAAGGGGGAAGTACATGGAGGGAAAGTCTCTGTTGGACATATTGGTTCCAAGACAATCTTGTTAATTGTGCTAACCTCAGGGATCTGCTACTGAGTCAGGCAGGAACTCTGCTACCCATATCCTAAATTGCACCCAGTCCTGTTCACGCACCCCCCCCCCCCCACCCCATCATCGCTGACCTACACTGGCTCCTGGTCCAGCTTATTTTAAATTCTCATCTGTTTTCAAATCCCTCCATATCTCTGTAACCTCCTCCAGCCCCACAACCCTCCGAGATCTCTGCGCTTCTCCAACTCTGGCCTCTTGCGCTTCCTTCATTTTCATCGCCCCGCCACTGGCAGCCGTACCCTCAGCTGCCTAGGCCCCAATCTCTCGAATTCCCTCCCTAAACCTCTCCACCTCTCTATCCTCTTTTAACATGCTCCTTAAAACCCAACTCTTTGACCAAGATTTTAGGTCACCTGTCCCAATATCACCGCACGTGTGGCTCAGAGTCAAATTTGACTGATAACGCTCCTATGCAGCATCCTGGGATTTTTACGATGTTAAAGGCACTGTATAAATGCAAATTATTGACGTCGTTGCTGAAAATATTTATTCAGTTTGAGACAAAAGACGACAAAGTTGATCGAGCTAGTTCTTGGAACAATTTTGTGTTCAAACTAATGTAAACTGCAAGAAATGTTGATGCTCCTGCAGTTGACCGGGAAAAGTACAAAAACATCACATCCAGGAGTCAATGGTGTTAAACAGAGAATGCAACCATTCCTCAACCCAGTGTCCAAAATCCACAAACTGGAACAAAGGCAGGCAGCAGCTAGATACAGTAGGTGAAGCAACGGTGATTGGGGTGGGGGATTGCAGTCTCATGCTTGAAGTCGTGGATCAACATAAGACCAATTATGTTAATAAATTAAATGCAACACGCTCATGAGCAGGGTAGCTAGTTTCAGTCAGTCTGTCAATGTTCGATCTGACAAAGGACAGCTGAGATTGTTCGATGATGTAAGTGGCAGAAAGCCAAAATCTCGCTTGGTGCGTTGTACCAGTCAGAAAGAGAGAGGTAAGGGCCTTTACAATTTTAACCAAAGCTTCTCTGCATTTCCACCTGATTGTGGATGCTTTGGGGCACTGGTGACGTGAGTGAGTTTATATTGTTGTGCAAACGATTGGAATTCCATTGGGTTAAATTGTGTTTGATTGCCTCATTTACTGGATAATAATCCAGAGAACAGGAATTCACATCCCACCATGGCAGTTTGGGAAACTAGATTCAAGCTCATGCTCAATAAAATTAAAATTAAGCCACTGGGGAAAAGCAGAGTCAACGCTGTAAACTCCAAGAACAAACCCAGCATCGAGCTTCAGAAAGTGCTAAATGGATGTAAACCTGTTCTGGGGGTTAGAGCCATTCAACTGAAGCAACTTGTGACAGTGAATTATTGGAATAAAATGATGGCGGATTCAAAGTTCACAAGATGCAGTGGCCCAGGACCAGGATATCTTCCAAGGAGAGAGAAAGTTAGAAGACACACGGGCATGAGTGAAGCAGTTGGGTTTTTTCGACAATCCGACAGCTTCATGGTCACTTTTACAGCCAGATTTTTACGTTTTATTTTTTAAACTGAATCTAGTTTCCCAAACTGCCATGGTGGGATGTGAATTCCTGTTCTCTGGATTATTATCCAGTAAATGAGGCAATCAAACACAATTTGACCCAATGGAATTCCAATCGTTTGCACAACAATATAAACTCACTCACGTCACCAGTGCCCCAAAGCATCCACAATCAGGTGGAAATGCAGAGAAGCTTTGGTTAAAATTGTAAAGGCCCTTACCTCTCTCTTTCTGACTGGTACAACGCACCAAGCGAGATACCGCACAGATCACCAGCTCAAAGACTATTGGCAGACAAACCAAGATACTCATCCCTACAGCAAGCCAGCCTCTGAAACAGAGACCAGGCATTGATGTAAAAGAGAAGTTATACCATTGTCAAGCCAAAAGGACCTGGCTCTACAATAAATGCACCAAACAGCTTGAAATTGAGAGATTTCAGCCAACAGGAAATGATAGCAGAAGTGTAACAGCGAATGGGTAGGTGTCTTGGAAGAGATACTGATGAAAAAGGTCCCATCAACAGTACAAATAAAAGAACATAATAGGAAGGAGCAGGAGTAGGCCATACAGCCCCTCGTGCCTACTCCGCCATTCAATAAGATCATGGCTGATCTGATCATGGACTCAGCTCCACTTCCCCGCCCGCTCCCCATAACCCCTTATCGTTTAAGAAACTGTCTATTTCGGTCTTAAATTTATTCAATGTCCCAGCTTCCACAGCTCTGAGGCAGCGAATTCCACAGATTTACAACCCTAAGAAATTTCTCCTCATCTCTGTTTTAAATGGACAGCCCCTTATTCTAAGATCATGCCCCCTAGTTCTAGTCTCCCCCATCAGTGGAAACATCCTCTCTGCATCCACCTCATCAAGCCCCTTCATAATCTTATACGTTTCGATAAGATCACCTCTCATTCTTCTGAATTCCAATGAGTAGAAGCTCAACCTACTCAACCTTTCCTTATAAGTCAACCCCCTCATCCCCGGAATCAACCTAGTGAAACTTCACTGAACTGCCTCCAAAGCAAGTATATCCTTTCGTAAATATGGAAACCAAAACTGCACGCAGTATTCCAGGTGTGGCCTCACCAATAACTAGCTGGGTACACTAACTAGGAGTGGGAGAGCACTGTAAAGGGTGGGTACAGGGTGCCATTCAAAGCAGACTGAGTACAGGGTGCCATTCAAAGCAAGCTGGGTACAGGGTGCCTTATTAAGGGGCAGGTAGAGGGGAGTGGACCAGGTCCCTTACCAAGTCTCTGTGCTAGCTCTACTCCATTCTTGTAATACGGATGTTGAAACACAAACGTTAGAAGCATTTTGGAATTGGCAGGGGGTTAGTTTGGGAGTCGTGCGGGGGCGGGGACTGTCACGCTAAACATGCTAATTGGACTGGAACCTTTCTTTATAGAATTACAACAGTGAGTGAGAGAGAGAGAGAGAGAGAGAGAGAGAGAGAGAGAAAGAGAGAGAGAA